>NC_142724.1:4393939-4545454 GCF_055471065.1 Atractosteus spatula
CAGCTTTCCTGCCCTATAACATGATTTCGAGATAAGCACGGACACACGGGCAGGGTTAGGGTTGGTCAGGCATGGTCCTCTCAGCTCAAGAACATTCCTTTCTTGAAATCCGAAATAAAAAAGATTAAATCCTTCGTGAACCGAATGCTATGTGGATCAAAGAAGCAAGGGCGACTCACAGTTCTTGGCTTCTTTTAGTTCTTTCCCTGCCTTTTCCGTCTGAATGGAGAAAACTCTGTCCCTCATCTCCCTCAGCATCTCCTCCACCTCTGCCAGCTTCCTGCTGAGCCCCTCTGCCGATTCACTGCTGCTGTCATTCACCGTAGTTCTGTTTGCCTGCCTAATAAGATCTGCACAGCCAGGCGAAAGTGAGAGAATAAGCCAGGAGTTTATATTTACAAAAGCAATCAATGTGGTAGTTCTTTCTTGTGCATCAATACATTATTGTAAGGAGCTTATTTTTCAGCTGAGCACACCTTCAATGTTTCTCAGGGTGCCCCGGGTGTGATTCAGGAGTTCCTCAGCTCTCTGGCGTGTTAGTGCCACATCCTCTTCCATTGTCTCAGCTTTCCTGCTTGTCTCTTTCGCCTGCGATACAGAAACAAAGACATCACAAGAAGATTCACTTCAGAACTTCAAATGAGACCAGAAGGTTATTTGGACCATTGATCTAAGTTGATTCTCCGTTCTGTAGTTCCCTAGACAGTACTGTTTGTACTGGAAATGCCACCATTTATAGTAGCCATTTATAGTATGTCTTCCAGACATGGGAGAAAGCTGGAACACCCAGAGAAAAACTACGTGAGACCTGTGGAGAGAACCTGCAAACTCAACATAGATACATGTCCCAAACTGGAAAGTAACCTAAGATCCTGGGCAGGAGCTGTGAGGCAGTAGCTCTAATCAACACACCACCACACCGACCATGTCGGTTTCACAAATAGAGACTAATATAGAGCATTTGTGCATATTTCTAGAATCAGAAGAAGATGTAGCTGTAGTATAATAACAAAAATATCAATGACAGCCAACCTGAGAATGGACAAACCTTACCTTATCCCCCAGAACATCCAGATCTGCAGAGAGATTCATGGCCTCATTCTCCAGCTCATCTGCCTTAATCTTGTGGCTATCCAATGAGTTGTTATAGTCAAAGAGGTAATTCTGATTGGAAGGACATGGAAACAAATATATAAAAAGAACTGCCTTTTAGGATATTCTTATCCTAGGATCTACTGGACAAGAAATTATATTTTTTAAATCTTACCATAGTTGAAAACACCTATTAATTAGACACTAAAATGAGAAGTGAATAAGTGGTTCATAATTCAAAACTATTGCCTATGTCTACAAAGTGGATGTTTGTAAATAATAACTAAAGATAAAAACTATATCTGATTAGCCTGGTTATTTTGTCCCAATGAGAAATTTCAATGAACAAACTGTACTGACAAGTTTGAAGTAGACTTGAAGTTTGAAGAAATTAGCTTCTCCTATGACGAAGGAATTGAAATCTTAGAACTATTAAGATCCAGTGCTATGGTGTGGCCTGCCACGCCTCCTCCCTGGGTCTGTACTCACAGTCACATTGTTAACGGAGTCGTTCAGCGCCTGCAGGCGAGTCCAGGCAATAGAACTGGCGTTGAGGTTGGTCAGCTGACCCCTGATGGTCAGGAACAGGCCAGTCATTTTGTCCAGGTCTTCCAACAGCACGATCACGCAGCTGTCGCAGGCTGGCCAACGAACACCCAACACATAGCGTTAAAAACACAAGTCCATGAGCCACTCTATTTAGGCATTCTTAAAACATTTTAGAGCTGTGGAAATTCTGGATTGTGATGATCTATTTATTGTAATTAAATTAGCGTTTTTACTGGAAAATCATTATGGTCAGTTGCTGGGTTGACTAAGCACTCAAACGGAGAAGAGACAGCACTGACAAAAAAAGCGTATCTTAAAAAGATTATATATAGTACAATGCATTTAATAAACTAGTAATCAATCCAGCATTTTTTAGTGCTCATACACTGTTCATATCCTTTCCCAGCATTGCAGGTTAGAATGTTTTAGAAATGAATTAGATTTACCAGTGCATGTACTGAAATATTGCAGTTCTGTAAACCATTCTATTGATGTGCGATTATAGATTATCATACGTCTGTTAAGAACACAAGAAGAGAATTTCACAGACTTGTAAATTTAAAAAATGTAGCTCCATTACGATGGAGAAGACAGGGACAGTAAGAATCACCTCTCCCTGTGATTCTTTCCTCATTAGACTATAAAGACTATAAAGCCGCGTTTCCTAACAAGCGAGCACCACAGTTTGTTGGCTGCCTACTCACGCTGACACTGCAGGGAGTCAGCTCCATTGACCACAGGGATGTGGTAACTCTCAGTGCAGGTGTCGCACTGCTTTCCTGTCAGCCCATTGCTACACCTGCATTCTCCCGTGCGGGGATCACATGACCCACCTTTACAGTGGCATTCTGGAACGGAAGGGGAACACAGACTGTCAGCTAGTTCTCTCACACAGCAGGGCGTGACATTTCAGGTCGAAGCGCATTAAGCGTTGCATCATTCAGCTCATTTTTAAAACTAGAATCTACTTCCAATTCAAATCTAAAACTCCAAAAAATTAAGTCTGAATATGTAATCACATTTGCAGATGTGAGAAGCTAAGTCAAGCTGGGCCCAGTCAGTACTGGGATGGGAGACCTTCTCAGGCTGCTGCTGTACTGTAAGTGGTGTGGCAGACCAGCCATCTCTGTACCAGAGATTCCAAGCCAATGCCCTGTATGGTGGTAGGGGACACTACAGTGGGAAACACACTCCTTTGCAGGAGATGTTACTGAAGCCCTGACCATATCGTCAAGAAAGATCTCATAGGAAGAGCTGGGGTGTTGTTAACCACAGCGTCCCGGCTAAATTTCCCTTTGGATTTTGGCATAGAATGGCTGTCATGCATCACCTAAGTGGGGCTGCACTTCAGTAAGTGAATAAAACACCCTGTCCTAGATATGAAGCATGCAGAAACCCTTCATGATAAAAAGGTGCTACACTAATTGACGGAAATTTTTATTGCTAGCAAGAATATCCATGTTCATATCCATTTTCTTGCAGATGAAATGAACCCATCAAACACTTATTATTCTACTTCTGGGGAAAACATTCAACAATTCTTCAAAGTGATTTCATTTACTTAGAACGTGCCGTTCGTTGGGAGCTTCATGCCTGACTCAAGGCCTCTGTGGAACAGAACACTTACTCTTGCAGCCGCTGGGCTTGTAGTCCCAGAAGCCAGGGGCGCACTGCAGACACTGAGGCCCGTTCACCCCTGGGTGGCAGGAGCACTCTCCGCTCTGAGGGTTACAGCCCTGGGTGAGGGCGGCGGCTGCACCGCAGTCACACCGCCGGCACCCTGCGCAGGACTCGTAGCCATAGAAACTCTCCTGGAGGGGAAGACACGCCCATTGTGAAGGAAAAACACAGACTGTTGTGAAGAAACCTAAGCAGCCATCAGGATATGTCAAGTGTCCAGAACAAACGACTAAAGAGGGGGTGACAGAAGCAACATTTTTAGAACCTTTGTTTCAACTGACAGTAATGTCAGTTACCACAGAATAATATTGGGTTATCACTGAATATTGAACACGGGCCGGATAAATATTATTCATTTATTGATAATACGTAATTGAGGGTGACACTACCTCACAGCGGTCACATCGGGGACCGGTCACGCCAGGCTTGCAGTGGCATTGTCCGGTGTGAGAGTCGCAGGACGATGTGCCACAGGGCGAACAGTCACACTCTGAGAAAACAATCCAGAAAAATTTCAAATTCCACAGCTTAAGGTCACAGCTACAGTACAGTCAAGCACAATTTATAAGTCAAAGTTTTAGAACCTTATTTTCCCTGTGGGAAAACTGTGGATAGTGAATATGAGGTCCTATCTGACGACAGTTCATACACAGAGGAGACCTGGGCAAGCTGACCTTAACAAAATGGCACCGGGGATTGATCCTGGGAAGTTCACTGTTGAAAACACAAAGCTTTAAAACACACAGATCAGGAAAATACTGGGAGAAGAACAAAGTCAGACATACTGGTGCAGTTCTTGGCCACCACAGCATCTCCAAAGTATCCCGGCGCACAGATCTCGCAGTGAGGGCCAGCGGTGTTGTGCATGCAGCCATGGCAGACCCCTGTGAGCGAGTCACAGTCGCTGAAAAGCATGTTGGGATCGGTGTTGTCGTTGCACTGGCAAGGACGGCACGAGCTGCCAATCACCATGGGGTTGCCATAGAAACCAGGAGCACACCTAAGGAAGTACAGGCACACGAGTTTATTCCTGAAGCGAAACCACTGTGGGCTGTGCAATTTGCTGCACTTTTACTTTTAGCAACAGCTACAGACAGGAATGGAAAAAGTAACTCACTCACCTTTCGCACTTTGACCCAGCATACCCTGGCATGCACAGACACTGCATCCTGCTCGTTCTCTCGACGCACCCAATTGCAAAACTGATGCAAAAGGAAGAAAAAAGGTTTTTTAGTATTCAGTCAGCTTGACCCAGCACATTGAATCATTCCTATAAGCTCTGGTGAAAAAAAGTGGTCTTCTTTAAGTTAACGCTTAAATTTCAACCACGTCAGAAAATGAAGAGAAAACTCTGGACTAGTAAGTGAAGTGTACCTCCCAGACACAAATCAATAGCCTTGCCAAATGGAAAAAAAAACTTTGGGTCTCAATGCAATGCAACTGTTAAGGGAAAAAAAAGCCCGTGGAACTCACTTGTTGGAGGTCACCTGCAGCGGGCAGGGGCAGCCGGTACAGATTTGGGACTGTCCATCGGTGGAGTTGCCAAGGAAACCAGTCTTACACTTCTCACAGTGGTCTCCCTCGGTGTTGTGCTGGCAGTTCTGACAATGTGAAAGAAAGGTCCCGTTCACAGCGTTGTAGTGCACTGGAAAGAGCACTAGGTTATTCTGCTTATTACAACAAGAATAACCTTGTTATTACAACTGTTGCTAATTTTGCCTGTTAGCTTGCACTAAGTATCTCTCTCTAAATAAAAAACAGCACCATGTCTGATCTAGAGTCACAGACAACCCAGCGTTCCAGGGCTGAGGAAATGGAAGCAGATGCACAGCAGGGAAAGCCGTTGTCGCACGCGTGAGAAGTACACTGTGGCTGTGAGGCTGCGGACACACTGTATAGGGACGCTAGTAAGAACCGAAAACCGAGAGGAGGTATATTAAAGAGAGGTGTTCAAGGCGCTGCACAAGAGAAAAGTTAACAACAGGTGGCACATTCTGAAATCTGAAGAATCTACAAAACCATCAATTCCATTCTCTTTCCTTGTACATTAACAGTATCTTATCTGCGTCACAAGAACGTGATAAGATATAATAATTATTATTTGCGTATATATAGTGGTTTTATTCCAAAGTTTTTCACATACATGAGGGGATTCGCTTCATCCCTCCACTGAAATGCAGCACCATTCTGCATCAGCAGCCTCACTACACAACAGATCAGGGGAGAAATGGTAAATTGCTTCACCAAAGAACGTTGGCCAGATTGTCCAGCCCAGAGCGGCATTTAGCCAGGACACAGGGGTTAAACCCCTACTCTTCCAGCCAGGGCCCTGGATTCGTGATAGAAATGTTCCTGCAACCAGATGTCGGAGATCGCAGAATCATGTGAACGACTTTTTGCACTACTCTTTTTATACAAAAATGCAATTGCCTAATGTTTCTTTATGGCTCATTTCGTGGCCAGTTCCCAGACTAGACAGGTTCTCACACAATTAAAATATTCCCTGTTGTGCTACACAAACAATATCCAGCAGATAATCCATTGCAATGAAACTTACTACACAGGTTCCTGAGCCATGCAGGCACTGGTCCGAGTGGCCATTACAGTTGCAGGGAACACACTTCCCAAGGAAAAGCCCTTTGGTGTCCCGATAATAACCTGGAGCACACTCCTGTAGGGGACAAGCAGTGTTCAACTCGCAGCACTGGATCGTGAATTCAATGAACTGTGGGTTTTATGCTCAAAGGTTCACTCATCAGTTTAACATGTTAAATAGTTCAGAAACCTTTAGAAGCATGTGGCAATTTTAAGATGTCTTTAGTCATAGGTACTTAAAAGAGCAAAAAATCATTCAAGAAACCCCGAGTTCACTTTTCAGAAAATACTACAGAATACCAGAAATATAATCAAATTGATCTGAGTAAGAGACAAGGAATTAACAAGTCAATGCACTCAATAGATTTTACTGCTTAACTCATTTTCTAGATACATCCTGGTGGACATACAGTATCACCTACAGTCTACATCTAGATAACTGTGGAAGTTATTGCAGGTCAAATGCATGTCAGCAGAGCCAGAGTACCAGCAGCCCTGCACTGACTTCTCTGACTGCGCTGGCTGCACACAGGCAGGTACCTGACAGGAGTCTCCGTGATAGCTGGCCGGGCACAAGCAGATCTCCACATTGCTGGCCGGGGTTCCTGTGGGCGAGTGCGAGGCCTGCTCCAGCACGACCCGCTGCAGAGACACCACCAGGGAGGACTGGGAGTGCAGCGCCCGGATCTGCAGCCCCTCCAGCCCCACCAGCACCATCATCAGCTCCTCCCGCGAGACCGCGTTGCCCGTCCGAGCGTGGCGGAAGCTCCCCTACGGAGAGCAAACACTGTCAGGTTCAGGCCACGCCGAGTCTTCAGCCCCCCCTCCCCTCCGCCCACGCTTGGGAAGCCGACTCTGCACCGATCCTGCAACACAGCATCCTCAAAGGCATTGGCAAACAGCCCAGTGAACGTCTTCTGAATCCATCCTGACACACCAGCCAGAGATGTTCATGAAGCCGAGGGTTCTCAGCAGGCTTGCCGACGCACGCAGGAGGGCTGTTCGCTCTACGCTCTGTCTTACCTCAACCAGGTGGACACGCCCTTCGTGAGGCATCCCAGGAGCAGCATACTCTTTCTCCAGGTACACCAATGTCATCTGGTTCCCCTAGAGGGCAAATCATGCACATCCTTGTGAATACCACGCGCCACTGTGTGAGCGTGCTATTGAGATTTTATCGATGCTGTCAGCTGGTATGAACAGGCTGCAGTTAATGGTACTTTGTACCCTTATAGTGGGTGAACACTGGGAAGTTTTAGCAGAGGTATGGGTACCTTCAGGATGACATCAGGCCGCGCAGCTTCAGCGGGAAGAGATAGCCCGTCCCCCCTGGTGGGCTGTGTCTGGGAGAGCAGCCTGTAATGCAAAAACCCTCCGTAGGAGGAAACCTGCAGGAGACAGATTCACGATCAGCAGTCAGTCTCAGGGCAGGGTAGCTACTGGCAACCAAGGAAGCTAGATGATCTGAAGGGCCTCCTCTAGTTTGTCACCCTTTTTTATTGGCAAACAAATGATCTCCTGTTAAAGGATAACACAGCTAAGGATAAAGCTAAAGAAAGTGAACTGGAAAAGCACAACTCGCTTAAAAGGAACTCTGTTGATTTTTTTTTCTCAACAAGTGGACATGTTTTTTGTAAAACAATACAAACGGTATTCAAATACGAAGCAGGTCTGGCAGATATGAAAACATTCCTTAGCATTTCAGACAGAACCGAAAATCATCCCCACTCTGCTGTATTTGATGTCCCTACTAATCTCTCTGCTCCAGTCTCGGTGAGGAGTGAGATAAGCATCGCTCCCACACTCCAATCCGTCCTGCCTACCTTATCTCCCAGGTAGCTGTGTGGAGCATGCCAATGAAGGTCCTGATAGACATCAGGCACGTCCTGCAGGTCCGCCTCTACCAGGCTGCGCTCCAGATGTGTGGAGATGGGAATCTCCTGGCGTTCTCCACTCAGAAGAATCCAGCCATTCATATCCATCAGCTGCAGAGGAAACAGGATTAGAGCACAGAAACTAAGTACAGTACCTAAGCAACTCAACAAACTCAAATTACTTTCTATTGCTTATTCTGTTACTGTATATTTAAAGCATTCTCAATGCAGGTTAATACTCATCTCGCATAATAGACAGGACAGAAATTATCTCCCACAATAGCTTTGAAATGCAGACTTTCTTCAGAACAACACTAAATGCCTGTTCCTCAATAGATAAGGCCATATTCCTGTAACGATGGTATATTTGCTAGTGTAAACATTTTCAGGTCTTATTCCAAGATTTCCAGGGGGCCATCAACAAGCAATATTATTGGATAGCTGCCTTGCCATAATTCATTTTAATTAATATTTAGTAACAATATTCTTCATTGCTACACCAGTTACTGATGATGCTTAATTTGATTGCTTACTGCACTCAGTGAAGTCATTGCACACCACAGAGAAACAGCACTGCATCTTCAAATTAAACATTGCACATCCTGAGGATCATCTCCAGCAGAACTACCACATGCTGTGTCATACATATATAGTTATATTGCTCCAGTACAGAACATAGAAAAATTTAAGTGGATCATTTCTGGAAGGCAGGTGTACATTAATTTCCTTATGCTTGAGCAAGGTACTGCAGGCTAACCTGATCATAACCTGATCTTGGCTAACCAAGTCATCTAGCTGTATATATAGCTTTGGGGATCTAACTATGACTAAATAGTCCCACATTATGTGAAAGTTAAACTCTCAAGTAATTTAATGGTATAGAAACAGCCATTTAATAAAGGACTTTCACAAACCTAGATTTCATGTCAGTTTCCCTAAATTTCCCATTTTTAGTACAGAACAAAAATTGACAGCCTGCCTTTACTATTAACAAAGCTTAATTTGATGGGGGCAATTCCAAGACCCAGCTGACAAAACACACACGCTGCCATAATGCACTGGGCTCTTCGTTTCATGATGGAAGGACATGCTTTCAAGCACATGCCAGAGCTGTTTTCCTAGTCCTAGATTTTTTTTTTAAAAACTAAAAGCTTTGGCGATCCGAGTCTTATTCCTCTTTTTTTGTGTTTTCTCAGCAGTCGGACTGTAGGCACCTCGACACGGCGCATCTCGGAACTGCGGCAGCGATCGGTGGCGCCGAAGCAGAAGCAGCTGGTGCAGCCCTTGGGGTTGCTGGGGTCCAGGAGGAAGGTGCCCACTCGACACTGGTCACACCTCACACCTTCCACGTTCTCCTGGGGGGCAGAGAAGGCACAGGACTTGAGCAAGCTGGACCTGCCTTCGCATTCATAGCCGGAATGTTACTACAATCCATGCGCTGACATTTTTAGCAGGAACAATTACAGGTAGATCTCGACATGTTCCTGAAAAGGGCAGTGCAGTTCAAAAAGCAAATTTCCCACAAGAATGAATGGAAATGTGTTCTGGGTTCACACCCAATCAGAACGCCGAACTCCTAAATAAAAACAATATTTATTTGCGTAAGGTGTCTATATAGTTGTACTAAAAGTCAGGCTTAATCTGAAGGTTTGTTAATTTTACAGTTTCAGTATATACTTTTTTATATACCAAAAATATGCAACATTTGTTTTTGCAAAATGATTTGTGGGAGCACATAAATGCAGCAGAACTATCACTAGAAGTAGTTTCTTACTAAAAATATGTAGTTTTATGCTTTATTGTTCTAAATGGTACCTTTAAAAAACAATAAAAGGAACGTACACAGAAATGGAGGGCTGGAAAAAAATGAGCGCTGGAAAACAGTAGTTTCAGCCAGATGTTCCACTCTCTTCACTAGTGTAAACTTTTCATTATTTACCAATTAAAGTCAAAGTCAGAGGAAAAGAAGCAACAAAGACAAAGAAAACAAAGAACAAACAACCAGCGTCTCTCGGGAAACCAAGAGGGGAAAGAGGCTGTTATTGACTATGTCCTGCTCAGTGCAGTAAATGTTGGGATACACAGGCCCAGTACCTGTGGGAAAAGACAATAAAAAGCTCTCACCTTGCACAGGCACTGCCCGGTGACAGAGTCACAGATTCCTGACTCCGTGCCAGCTTCACTGCAGTCACAAGGTCTGCAGTTGGGGTAACCATAGAAACCAGGGGCACAGTGGTCACACTGGCGCCCAATAATGTTTGCCTTGCACCTAAGTAAAAAAATATATACAGTATATGAAAGATTAACCAAAGAGAACTTGTACTGTAGCTATTTAATACTTCACACATTCAATAGTAGTATCTGTGGAAAACAAAACTGAAAATAGAATTAGCTGAAGATTGAAGTAACTTGAGATGTTAAAAGCTAATTATGTAATTATGTAATTTTCTGAAGAAAATTATTTTTGAGGTACCTAGAAAAAACAGTAAAAAGGTAAGTTGAAGAATTCCTAAATTAGTTCACAGATTAAAATGTAAAAGAGGTTTTGTTACACGAAGATAAGAATACTGATCCTGGTTCGCAGTGCTACAAATCAATTTTGCAGAAAAGCTTGGTAGTTTTAAAACTTATATGGTAACAGGCTTCCAGAGCATGGTTTTCAAAACCACACAAAACTGACCTCTAATCACACAACATTGAAAAAGGGAAAAATAAATACAGTTCTTTCTTTCACCCATCACAATGACATGCCCCCGAATATCTGCTGTAATGCAGTGCAGGCATCTGGAGCAGATGTAAAGTTTCTGGCCTTTAAACCCTCGCAGTGTTTCTGACAGAACCTTTACTACCTCTTCATGTCTAGACAAATTCTTGGGAGATTAGAAACGCAAGGGGAAGAATGTGGCACCCAACCGCTAGATTCCTCCCTGCTGAGTGACCACAGGGAAGAGAGGACAAAAGACACCCTGCTCTTCATTCCCCATTCCCCCCACCGCTACGTCCTTCCCGCCTCTCAAATAGCATCAGCTCTGGGCCGCAGTGCTCTTTCATCATTTCCCTCCGTAGTCAAAGCATTGAAAGAGACCAGAATTCCTGTCAGATTGCTAAGTATATGTTTCTTTAACCCCAACACTTCAAGGTCACTGAAATGCACCACAATTAGCTATAGAAATGTCAAGCTTCAGTGGGAGTCACGCGCAAGCTTTGACTGTTCCCACAGTGCAACATCTCCACAGATCCATCAGACAGCTAGAACCAGTTCGCTATCTTTCTTTTTGCAAAAAGAAATGAGCGCAGAATGCTTACAAACAGGAAACCTAAGAGGTGTTATCAGGACAAATGGATCACTCTTCATGTGTCCCACAATGCCAAATTTAGTGAATTGTGTTTCGTGCCAAATCTGAAGCTTACAGAGTCACTCAATTGCACGATAACTGTTTAAGCTTTCTGATCCCAAACACTGTCACTTTCATATTACTGTAAGAAATAAGATTATAAAGAAAGGCTGAAAATAAATATGAACAGCCTGCTAGACATAAGGTCAAAACTAGCAGTCCTGAAGGTCACATTAAGATTTGCTTTAGGTACCAAAGTACTGTGGGAAAAGAGATTTTCAAAAAATCATGACCCTGGGAAATAGATGTTAAACCTGCTGTATTAAATGTTCTTTGTAATTCTCTTTGAGTCATGGTGACAGTAAACAAAACAGAATAAACATCACAGACACGGGATACTTTAGGTAAACAAGATTTCATGGCCGGAATGTCTCTGGAATGGCAACCCAAGATCTGGAAATTGTGAATCAGAACACATCAAATGCTCCCGTCATGCTCTGTATCCCATAGTGCCTTGCTCTCCTGTTGCTAGGTTACCTGCACTGCCCACTCTCCCGGTCGCAGCCGTCGTCAGTGAGCCCGGAAATGCCAGGCCGGGAGCAGTTGCACTCCTCGCACCCAACGAGCGGGTGGCAGCCGAACGTCTGCGGCTGACAGACGATGCACTCCGGCACGATGGTGCGCGGCGGGCAGATGCACTCTCCCGTCACCTCGTCACACAGCCGTGTCCCGCACTGGCACGCTGAGGAGGCAGGAAGGAGGCGGTTACCAGAGCAACGGAACCAGAACGTCGAAAAACAGCGTCTCGACTTGTTTTTCTCTTAAATGGAAAAATCTTTCATTTTTATTTTTATTCGAAATGATGGTATAATTGACAGGGTCTAAAAAATAGTTCATGCTGTAGGGAAATTACGGGTATGGATCATACAATTTAGTGGACAGAAGGCTGTTTCAAAATTGTTTTTTCCGGTTTAGTGTATTATTTCTGTGCAGAACAAACAACTTGTTTAATATGTAGTTGAAATTAGATTCACCCATCCAGCCCTCCATTCTCAGTAACGTCTAGATTGTTCAGAGGAGGGTCATGGAGAGCTGTGTTGTAACCTGCCAGGTACAGGACTACATCCCAGATGAGATGCCATTGCAGCACACACATTAACAGGAAGCAATTTAACGTGCGCTGCATGCCCTTGGGCTGTGGAAAAACACTCGAGCACCCACAGTAAAGCACGGCACAGAAAATGTCCTTGGCCAGAATCACAGACAGGACTGCAGAGCAATGCAATGGTAACCCCCACTCTGCCGTGCCAGACATACACCACCCACAGCACTGAAAATTTCTCCCGTGACACACATTCACCTCTGGTGGGTACTACCCCCACCTCCGCTGCCCAGCTGCCCCGATACCCCCCAGCACTCACGTCGACAGTTGGGGAAGCCCCAGTAGCCCGTGGCGCACCGCGAGCAGTCCCTCCCGATGACGTTGGGCCGGCAGCGGCACTGCCCGCCGAAGGCCTCGCACGCGGCGGCCTCCGCTCCCACCTCGTGGCAGCCGCAGGGCAGGGCGCCGCTGTTGAAGAACGCCGACAGAGAAATGGCCGAGTTCTTGCAGAAGGGAGAGGACGCCGTGGGGCTGCGCAGCGACAGGAAGGAAAAGAGAGTCACAAACTGAGGGCGTCTGAGGTAAAAACTAACACAAACTGTGCCTCAACTTCCAGAGCTGCCAAATGAATCACAACCTCGAAAGAAATCAGTGTCCGTTCTCATTTTTTTTGCTTGTTTGCCGTAGAGAAAGACATGCTGAGGTTTTAACGCCTCCTGCTTAACCATTTTACAGCCAAGCTAAAACAGTGACTCAGTGGCACACACCTTTTTATTTCCATTCACTCCGATGAAAACAAAAGTTTACATTTTGCGTTCTGACGCCCGCTATGTGATATAATAAAATTCTTACTTGATGTAAAAACTGTCCAAACCACAATTACTGATGAAGTCGTATGATTTGTCCAGGGGTTCCTCTGTGAGGTAGCTAGGGTTGTAGCTCCCTTCGGGGACAACCAGAACATAATCCTAAAAGAGCAGATTTACTGGTAATCATCTCAATAAAACAACACTCTACAAATAGCAGAGAATCAAAAACTGATCAGAAGGGGACATCATGTGAACAAGTGAGCAGCTTTCAACAAATTTTCTTTCTTTCATTCACTAATGTCCTATACATAAAGTTTTACATCTGAATATACATATGTAGAAAAGCTATACATATGTATTACTCAAGTGGGCAATAACCACAGAGTCATTGTTAAACAAAAAAGTGGCCTAAGCAAAGGAAAGAGAATGAAATAATGCACTGTAGATCTGAAACCCTAATAAAAGCACAAAATAAATACAAATGCACACAACTCCAAGCAATTGTCCTGCATAGTGTGAACACACAGACCAAGGAGAGCACCACAGAACTGGAGTCACACTTTGATTGAGACCACCTGATTTCTCCTTGACCCTTACCATCCACAGAGTTTTTCCATCAGGCACACGGATGGTTAGAAACACATCATTGTCCGTCACGTCCAGGATGATTTTATTTTCCGAGCTCAGGGTACTGCGACAGCCGTAGCCATGTGGGCAGAATGTAGCGTTGGCATAGCCTGGCATGAGGAACAGAAAAACTGGTTACCTCAGGCAAAGGGAACCACAGAAAACCCGCTCAGAGCACAAGGGAAGGAAATGACCTAGTTCTACAGTATATAACTACATGAGGGAAAATGTAAGATGTCAGTTTTCACTTGAGTAGTAAAATCAATCAGTATTTCCTTGCAGAGCTAAATAACAGTCTTTTTCAACACTGTTTCATGTATTGACCCCACTCTGATGAACAGTGAAGGATTTAAGGCCTGCTTTTTTAATATCCCCACTGATGTCTAAACATCCTTGTGCCATTTAAGTTCCAACTTTTTTTTGTGGTTGTGCAACAACATCCAGCCCTTTTAGAATCAAGTCCTAACTGTTGACCAGCTTCAGTAATGTTACACAGAAGGTACTGTAAACACGTCTGAAAAGGTCAGCAGTCCAGGCAGTCCAGATAGACCTTAAGCAGGTTTTTAAATCATGCCAAACTGAGCTTTGACATTTGAAAAGGAACACTTAAGCACTGCACACAGTGAGAGGTCAGCTAGTGTAATGGAAGTGCCCAGGGGAAGCAGAGATGTTGGCTTCCCAGCACAATATAAATCACGGTGCTTGGACATGCCACGGTCCCATCATCCTCTCTAGCTTGGCCTTACCCTGCCAGACGCGGCCGGCGTTGAGGAAGACCTGGACCGCGAAGGTGGGATGGTCTGGCTGGTGATAGTGAAGAATGAAGACATAGCGGCCCAGAGTCTGAACACGGGTGGAATAAACCACAGCGTTCTGCAGGGAAGAGCAGCCAAACACACGAAAAATGGACTTAGATTCTCCCCACAAGGCAGCATAAGCTTATTGTTTTCTCAAAATGTGTTTCTCTGACTGTAAGAGGACTGTCAAAACAAATATGCTCATATTTCCTAACGAGACTTTGTTTTTTACAATACAAGAAGTGCAACATGAACCAGATTTTTTTCACACAACATGCACCAATCAGTTTTCCACTATTGTCAGACTTTAATTTTTTATTTTAGTGTTAAATAAATTAAACTGTCTCAATTCAGATAAATTCTGCCAGTTTACTGTGATACACAATTTCAGCTTTCAAATCCAGAGTTGAAATGGAATCGGTCTGCCTGTGGAAGCTTGCATGGGATGCTAAGACCTACAGTCTGTTCTCTTTCCCAGCTCTGCCGGGCATTCCTGCTCCTGTACCTGGGAACGGTCCAGGCGGATGTGCTCAGAGTTGTCTGCTGCAGTGGGTGGACGATCCTCAGAGCGCTCCGCCCAGCCGGGTCTTTCCGCAGGGATGACCTGCGACTCGTGGAAGAAGGGCAGGGAGTCTGGGATGGAAGAAGCTTGGCCTTCCCTTAGCATGATGGACTGGGAGGGAGTCTGGAATCGGGATGGGATACAGGCAAGGCTGGGAAAGGAGAGAAACAGTTCTTATAAAGCACATCTCAACAGGAAAGGAAGCAGCCCACAAAAGCTAGCAGATGGTGCCAAACTTCCTTTCACTGTCGATAACAAATCAAAATTCATAAAGGACAGAAATTTCAATTATTAATGCAGCGTACTTGGCTGGTGAGAATGTCCCATGCGTGCTGATGCAGTGCACACGGGGCTCCACGTACTCCATAGTGAACTGCTCATGAGGGATGAGATAAATCTTGTGCTGGAGATACATGGAAATGAGGACAGAGGACAGATCTTGTGTTAGAGAGCAAGAGGATGTTCACACAAGGATACCCGTCTGCAACTGTGTGTATTCTGTGCTTGAGCTTCATAGATTCTACACTGAATAATTCATGGAATGAGGACTTGTTAAAAGAGAGGAGAATGTTCATATTGGAACACCTTATGTAAGGAAGTGTAACACTGACACAAAGCTATGTGTCATACCAATGATAAGAACCTTTTTGATTATATATTCATGCATCTAATTTGGACTTAAAAAGTGGAATAAATCTTGCTATGTATGTGGTACATCATGGTAAGCTTATTACATTGATCAAACATTATTTAAAAGTTAGCCAAACTCACCAGGAAGAAGTTGGCTCTGTCTGCAATAAACTGCACATCTGCCTCTGTTGTCAAGGAAAAAATACCAACTCGATTCTTGCTGTCAGTGGAGACAACCCGGCACATGAAGCTAAAGGAGTATGGAAAAAAAAACATCATGACGCGATTCCCATTTTTAGGAATGTGGGTTTGCTATTAAGGTGTCTAAATGTCATTAATAAAGGTAAAAACATCTGAATTGGATTTCATATGATATTTGATGGAATCAGGATAGTTCACAAGAAATGTGTGCCATTGCCAGATCTAATACAGACCAGCTCTAGGTCTTTTAATATATGCTGCCTCCCAAACACACTGCAAAGAAATAGTTTTGCGTATCATCTATACCCTTTAGTCAGGACCGGAAAACTTCAACAGACTGAAGTCTGAGCCAGTGTGCACATCCTTTGTCCTGGCCTCACCTGTACTTGCAGTGGTACAGTTTGATGATCTCCACTTGTGTCTGCACCCCTGGCGAGTTCACAGACACAGTCAGCGTCTGCAGAGACTCATCCTCGTTCACATACTCCAGCACCAGGCCATAGCTGCCTGGCCTGGGAACTGGGATCCGGAACTGCACGTTGAGCTACAAGGCAGGGAGTAAGAGGCAAGATATTCACAGTTCCCCAAATGACATCAGAAAAAATGATATTATCACATACTGTAAATGAGCTACAGTACAAGGGGTAATATAAGGGACTTGCAATACCAAGATCAGCATGTTTTATAGGCGACCATCAAATGTAAAATTTCAGATGAGATGGAATGACTTAATTGTCATTAATTATCAAATAAGATCATTTGGAGCAAAATTCAGAAACCCCTTCAGTCCTCAAAACGCAGAGTTCCCTTAATTGATACAATTACGTGTTCTCTCAATCAATCAATAATGTACAACTGTTCCCAGTCCTTGGAAAATGGTGATTTCAGTAACCTGTATGATAAATGGGATTAGGGCTCTCCCTTGTTGGGGTAGGAGTCAAATGCCCTTTTCACCGAGACAAATTAAATTAACAACAAAGAGCAAGATTACCCTTGTCCTTTCCTATTTTCCATCTTTTAAAATAATTTACAGGTGTTTATAGCACATTTCTGGAACTGGGAGGTTCTTCTAATGCTTTTTGCTATGGAGCATTGGGTCCCAGTGCTGGTTTGTGTTCCAGCCAAGCCCTCAGTTACACAATCAAACCCTTCATTGCCTTCGTAATAAACGGTTTGTTTCCAGCTCTTAAACATGTTGCAGCTGTAACCATTGTATTTTGTAAGTGAAATGAAATCCCAGACTTGTGACTTGAAACCAAATGCAAAATTTTCCAATGAAGCAACATCAAGAAAGGCTTCAGCTATCAAATGAAGGTGGGATGGCATGAAAACCCATCAGATGTGTGGGTCACCAGGGCCAGAACTGAGAACCACAGCCATAGGCATTGTACCTTAAATCTCTTCTGGGTATAAAATGGAAATGAGAGTCAATAGGCGCACTACTACAGCTGTCCTCAGGTTACTAAAATGGTTGATGGTTTATCCATGTCTGCTATAGAATAGAGGTTTTTGTTGCAACCCATCTCAGAAGAATGGGGTGTGGTGTGCAACATGGACACTCACGTCGTTTCCACTGCAGATGGCCATGGAGGGGTGGTGAGGAGTGATCTTCTCTGTCTGGCAGGGCCTGGGCAGGTGATTGTCAAATCTGCAGGTGGCATCCCTGCCTGAGGCTGAGGGAAACCCATCCAGGGATAGATACTTGTACAGCAGGCAGCTGTGATGAGAGGAGAGCAGAATGGCTGAATTTAGAGGCACTAACTGCATCTTGCCACACCACACCACAGTATCCTTATGCTGTGGTACTGTGCATAACAATTGCATTGTGAAATGCAATGAGGCACACAGTGAGGACAAGCTTTGCAGCTGTGCTAATGCATGAGGTGGTGCTGAAAATGCACCCTCACTCAAGCAGACAAATCAAGACCAGTTTGACTTCGACCTTATGCTGCTCCTATCCAGTCCTCCAGATAAAGGTTCTTCTTGCCAATGTCTGTCCCACTCATCATCTTCGTCAGCTCCTCTTAGGAAGATCCCAGCAGCTTGTGCACACCAGGACGTCTCCATTCCTCATCATCTTTAGGTTACTTAAATCTGATCCCTTCAGACTGCACCTGGGGGTCCTGCTCCCATTCTATGTTAAAACCCTCTTATTTAAGTTACCTCTATTTGTCACCAATAATGTACTTCTTGATGCCTGTCCATTGTTTTTAGCTCAGTCATATTACCCTGGTATACTTCTGTTGCATTTAACCAATAACCATTCTGCACCACATCCATCCAACCATTCATTTTCTAACCACTTCTTCCAAATCAGGAAGCACAAGCCTATTCTGCACCATGAATCTTATTTTGAATGGTTATGTAGTAAACAAAGTGTTGTCATATTACTCTTAACTCTTCCTACAACAGTTGTACAAAAAATAATCTTTGTAGACAACAATTTTGTTCTCACTGTAAGGATGTATGCGTGCCTTACTTTTGGCTGGCTTCTGGAGAGTGATCATAGGTGCAAGGCTCTGTGACCTTTAGCTGCAGGATGGGTGCTTCATAGTATGCACTGGGCAATAGCACCAGATAGTCCTGAAAGAAAGGCCCGAGAAAACATTGCAATTCAAACAAGATTGTTATTGTTGCTATTGTGACTCTTAACACATTCTTGAAGTCAGCCCACATCATAAATTATGAATTACACACTATTACTGTGTAATTTATTAACACAAATATTTTCACTCAAAACTTACTTCTTTACACAAAGGTTTGTAGGAGTATGGAATAAGTTCTCCAGCCAGGCTGTTGAAGCCAGAACCCTGGATTTTTTTCAGAAATATGGCTGGATGTGATATTTGGGTCAATTAGGTACTAACTACCAAAAGAACTACTGTAGATGGGTCAAGTGGCCCCATGTTGTTTTGAACTTTTGTTATGTCCTTATTGTGGTCGAATAAGAAATATTTATATATCAAATTTCCATTGAAGTTCCCACAACAAAGCAGCTTCCAAGGAAAAAAACTTGACCACAATAGAAAACTAGTTTTTAAGTGAACAAGAATCACAATAGAAAAAAAAGGTTTTCCACCATTTGTCAGTCTGGTATCATTCTTGAAAAAGAGATGGACTTATATAGAACAGGAAACAAAAGACGTTTCAGTTTCATTTCAACAGTTCCAGATTTGAAACAACTTGTGCCCAAACAGACAGCAGCCATATGACGCAGAGATCCTCACCAGCAGAATGCCCTCGGCCTCGATGACAACAGACCAGGTGCCAGGGTTGAGGACAAAAGGTTCCACAAAGTTGTTCTGAGGCACAGTCACAAAGGAGGGCTCTGAACTAGGTGCAAAGATGATCTGTTTGGACTGATCCGAGCCTGCGCAGAGGGAAAAGGAATATTATTTCAGACTTAAGAAATAATATTTGAAGTTTAAAATGATTCTCTTGTATCCCATATGTAGGTGGGTTAAATAATAAATACTGAAATATAAGGATCAGTATTGGGATCAGACACCTCACTTACCCATGATCAAATGTGAATTCTGTAACCATTACAAATTATGAGAACTGCTTTGAAATGCTAAAATGGACTTCGCTATACAAAAATATAAGACCGTATGAGATGGTTTATCATTGAATAGTTTGAATGTATCCAAGATCAATTCATTCAAACCAGAGACAATACAGACACTTTTAATGTCAAACACACACATTGAAGAATGAACACACAACCCATTCACTTGCCCTTAACCTAGTAATTCCAAAGAAATGTGGATGGAGTCTCAAACAGACACACCTATTGGTATTTCTGTACTTGTGAGGACCTCCCATTTAAACTAAATCTATTGTTAGTTGGGCTGCCAGCACAGAATGGTTGCAGCATGTCGCTCAGGTGACTTTACTATATGTGTAGTGCTTTGAGATCTGCTAAGGCAAAAGGCACTATACCGTATATATCCAAGCAATTATTAGTTTTATTATTCTGCACTTGACATTGGTTGAATGTAGATTCGAAAAACAAATTGGCACTTTTAGTCTAAAGAGGACGTCACATGGTTTATATTCCTTGTGAGGATCGATGAATATTTTCTCCGATTTAAAATAAATATGGTGACACCTGCACTCACGCTCATAAAATAAGATGGGAACTAAGCCTCCATATCTCTAACTGACGGACTGATGTAAACAAAATTTAAAAAAAACACTTTGTTAATCCAGCAAACCCCTGCTGGAAGTTTGCAAAGCGCCTGCTCCTTACCTTTTCTGTTAGACTGATATGCTGTAATTTTACCGTAGTAGACGGCAGCTCCTGTATTAACATATCTGAGGATGAAACGGAAGAGATAGAGCTCTGCTTCGTTCACGTGAACTGCAACTCTCACTGTACTCTGGAAAGACACAGAGGCGTTTGGGGGGAATTACAGCAGATGTGGGCCCACATACAGGCCTGGGGCCAGGAAAGAGTCCACAGGACTCTTTCTCCAGGAGAAACCCTGGACAAGCATGTACTGCTCTGAACCTTTGCTAATCAAGAAAACAGCCTCTCCCCAAGGGAAAAAGGAAAGAGAGCAGGCAGCGAAGAAGTAAAAAAAATGACCATGGCTTGGAAGGGGTGAGGTCAGCACTTACAGTTGGCGCAGACAACATGCTTCCCCTCCTCCAGGACCGAAACCCTTCCTCTGACATGAGAGGAGCCCCGGCTGACATAGCGAAAGACTATGTGAAACAGGTCGGGAGAGTTCACAACCACCGACACCACCACCTTTGGCTGGAAGCAGAGAGGGAGAGAAACAAAACAGGAAAAAAAGCAAAGCCATGCCTTATTACCGCCACCACCACCTCCATAACCACCGCCAACCTGCACCCAGCTTGCACCCCTGACCCCAACACGGACCAGAGCCTGTGGCAAGCCAAAGCCAACTACACCTAGCTCCACACCTGGCAGAGGGAGAAATGCTCTTTTTTCAGCGAAAAAAAGAAGACATGCTACAGGATTGAAGGAGATAAGAGTAAAGCTCAACATCTGCAGATATATTCACAGAAGGAAAATCACAGAAATCATAAATCACAAAAATCAGCACATTTCACTTTTCTACAGCTTCTCATATGCAAATGTCAAATAGGATCTTGCTTATCTGTTAAGGTTAAAAATGAACAAAAGAAAGGCGAGTCTTAGATAAAACTATATAACAGTATACTACAGGTCAGTAGTTACCTGAATGGGAGACATCTGTGCGTAGCCTCTCCAGCTGAAGTTCTCAAACTCCAGCGGGTTGTAACCAAAGCGAACCGGCCTGCCATCCAGCATGGTGCCATCTTCTATTTCAAACTTCAGGTGGTGCAGATCAGGGAAGTAGTGGTTACTCTTTGGCCTGCAAGCAAACAAAGCCTCTGGATATGAGGAAAAGTGCATAAAGGACTACTGAGCTGTCTACTGTTGCGCTTGCACAGAACTGGTTCCTCATAGCCTTACTTTGAAGCCCTACAGAACACTTACCGAGTGCATTTTGGTCCTTCGATATTGGGTCTACATCTGCACCTTCCATTTCTCTTTTCACATGAGAGCCCTTCTGAGCCTCCGATATCACACTGACAGCCTTAGGATGACACAGACAGGAAGGCTAGACAACAAGTGGGGTCAAAATGCAGGGCAGCACAGCTGTATCATCAAACACTTAATGCAATAACATCAGAGATGTAGCTAGTTCAGGTATACTTGAGGGGAACGCCTTTCCCCTTGTTTAAAGAAGCATTCCCCCTTTGTAACTAGATGTACCTCCTAGTTAAAAGAACTACAAAGATATCATTTCCCATTAAAAATACTTTTCTCCATGACCCACCCATCTTCACCAGACCCCTGTGCCATTTCTATTGTAACTGTTCTCACAGTTCAGATACTGGATATCAGATTACTAAAAGCACGCCAGTTTCAGAAAATGCATCTATAAATGAACTGCAGTAAGTAATGCTGGAATGACTTCAGCGGCTCTTGGTGTATAGCCATCAAAGCTTTTTATTACGTTCTTCATATATCATTCTACAGTGCACACAAAACATTGAATGTTAATAGTACCCAGCACCCCTGAGTGTTATCAGATCTGAACAACTTAACACTATTTTTATCTTCTCAGCATACCCCACCTTGACACCCAAAATAGTTTGTTCTCTCCAGATTGTAGAAGCCATCTTTGCAGGTGGAGCAGGTCTCACTGCAGACATTCGGCTTGCAGAAACACTGGCCTTTCCTCTGGGAGGGAAGGAGAACATGGTATCAGAAGACTGCAGCTTCCCTCACATATGACAGGTATGCGACAGAATTACTAACTAAATCACAGGATGTCAGCGAAACGGGTTTAAGAAATACGACATGAAAGCCGATTACAGTACATAATATGACAAAGTTCCAAAGTACCATTTCTTTCATAATCTTTGTCAGCGTACCATTACCCAAACAGATCAAGGACCTACTTAATACAGTAGTACTTGATACAAATATTTCTGAAGAAGGTCTTTGAAAAATGATTGTTCTAGTAACAGTTTAAAATCAATGCATAATTAATGGAATCTGTGACTACAAACCTGGGAACATTCTGCTACTGTGCTCAATGTGCCCTCTGTGTTGCAATCACAGCCTGTTGAAAATAAATGACAATTAGAAATGACCTTCTGCCTAAAAAACAAAACCGTAAGGTCAGAATTGTAATGTGCACTGCAGCTAAGGGTGGCTGCAAGACCTGGAAACCCCCTACTGGCCTACATGATTTCCTCGTTTACAAAGCAATAAATCTGACCAGTCTCGGCTTACTCATGCATCCATAGAGCACGTCTGAAGAGAGATTCCAATACAGGGGCTTGCATCGGTCACAGGACGAGCCTTCAACATATGGCCGGCACACACAGACACCCTGAGGAGAAATGAATCAGGGAGTCTCTCATTGAGAAGAGGGAAGAAGGTGTTATTGTAAAGCAGGCATACAAAACCCAAGTAACTTTCTGCTTCTCCTTAAGTTGTTGATTACATAACTGATGGACATGTGACCTTAACTGGACATTTTCCATCTTTTACATGTTCTACACATATGGTGATTTTAATGATGCACTTGACTGGAGACAGAATGCACACCCTGAAAACATTTCTGAAACTGATAAAACAATGTACATTCGTTCAATGAATCAGACACTTAGCCCTGATGAAGCCAGTAAAAGTTCAGCTGGAACAAGAAACAGGTTGTAAGGGACTGAATTGTCCCTTAGCTCTTGTAATGTAAAAACATTCACCAAAGCAACAGCTGGGACTCTTACTACCACAAGACCTGTACTTACAGCTGTGGGTGAGACTTCATTCTGTGCTGAACCAGCTGGGTTGCAGGAGCCAACTGCAAGGAAGATGAATCAATAATCAGAAGAAAAGTGCAGTTTTACTCTGGCAGTTTAACAGGGCGGACAAGCACAACAACATCAAGTGATTCGGAAATGATATTATTGGCTCTACCTTGACACTGAGGAAAGCCATAGGCTCCTGGGTGACAGGTGTCACAGTGCTGGCCAACCACGTTGGGCAAGCAGTAACACTGCCCAGTCAACTGGTCACAGGAGCTGTGATGGGAGCCCTCCATCGAGCACTGACAGGCTGGGAAAGAAGATGGAAGACATAATCCCTGATGACTGTTTATCAGAGGGATATTTATCCACGTTTCTGCACTTTTACTGTGTGATCTATAATACTCTGCATCATGGGAAAACAACAACATACCTAACTGAAAGCAGTTTCATAGGAATATTTACTGTGGTAATCCTATAGTGCACATTAAAACCATAAAAAACTAGGATAAAACCCCTGGCAAAATAGAATAAAAAATTCACCAGGGTAAAATTCCTTAAGGAATGACACACCACCACATAATAAAGGGACTTGAGCTGTAAAGAGTACACAGGCCCAGGCAATGAAAATCTTACCCAGGTCCAATCCTTGCAAGATGAGGTTTTGTAAAAATCTTCAAAGGCAACTTATAAATAGAGAGGATGAAATGTGCGGCCAGGGTATAAGGGTAGAGACTTTCGGGACATGAGTGGGAAACTTACGCGTGCAGCTGGGGTAACCATAGTAGCCAGGGGCACACTTGTCGCAGGAAATACCAGAGAAGTTGGGATGGCAGTGACAGTGCCCTGAGGCACTGCAGCTGGCATCGACAGAGCCACGAGGGTCACAGGAGCAAACTGCAAATGACAGCACTGGGAGTCAGTGGGAGTGGACGTCAGGGAAACCTATTCGCCAAAGAGCACCTGTACGTCCCAAAGCAAATAGTACAGCTACCCCATTCTGCTCCCTTCCCTCTCGATCTCCTTATGTCCAGATCTCTCGTTTTTAGGATGTAGAGCACAGTTGTCTATTTGATAATACAATGAAAAGTGCCGCTAAGCCACTAAGGCAAAATATGGCAGTTCCTTAACTACAAAGAACTAAGGAAACGTACATACTTGCTTTTGTAAAATGATACATTTCTTAAAATGTCATTTTAACCCTACGTCACCGTGGAAACTCTTTAACAACACTGCCCTGCATCTGCACCAAAGTAAACATTTTTATGTCAGCACACAAGTGTCAGAGTATGGGGACTAGGACTCTGTACCTTGACAGTTGGGGTAGGAGTGGAACCCAGACTTGCACCGTTCACAGTGTGGACCATCAAACTCAGGCCTGCACAGACACTGGCCAAATGGGTCACAGACTTCAGGCAAGGAGCCCACTGTGCTGCAGCCACACACTGAAAGAAGACCCACAGACAAGCAAGGCAGGAGTCACTCTTCTTGATTGCCTGAGAAGACCTCTCATCAGAGCACCCACTGACCTCACCTTCATGAAAGACCACACCCACTGACCTCACTTTCATGAAAGGCCACACCCACTGACCTCACTTTCATGAAAGACCACACCCACTGACCTCACCTTCATGAAAGACCACACCCACTGACCTCACTTTCATGAAAGACCCTGCCCACTGACCTCACTTTCATGAAAGGCCACACCCACTGATCTCACTTTCATGAAAGGCCACACCCACTGACCTCACTTTCATGAAAGGCCACACCCACTGACCTCACTTTCATGAAAGGCCACACCCATGGACCTCACTTTCATGAAAGGCCAGACCCACTGACCTCATTTTCTGGTAAGGTGGACACAACCCCCCCACCCCAGACCCCAGTTTCAGTTTCGACACCTCACTCATCTTGGCCACAATCAGTTATCTGCCCTAACACATCTAAAAATTCCTCAACAGATCTGCTGGGGATTACATACAGTATGCTACATAACTCAAAGTACAGCAAAGACTAGTTATACCCAGAAACTCACACTGGCACAGAGGGTAGTTGAAATACCCAGGAGCACAGCGGCCACAGTGGTAGCCCTCAAACCCACTACGGCAGTGGCACTGTCCCGTCTCAGAATCACAGCTGCCTTCCAAGGCCCCTGGTCCAGTGCACTGACAGGCTGGGAGGAGAGGGACGGGGGGTGTTAATATTCTAGACAGCAAAACATTTAGTACCGAGTTATTTTGCAATTTAACAGATGAAACTGATAACGCCTGACTACAAGGAAATCAAAAGACCTGATGATTTAATCTTTTTGCACCAATCTATTAACTGCCACTTCACAGCTGTCTATGTAGAAAAACATATTTTTTTCTTTTCTAATTTATATTTCCTCTCATTAGACATGCAACTTTAAATGGTTCCTTTTGCTTTCATAAAAAAACAGGGAGCACATCTTGACCAGGAAAATTGGAAACCATGGATTATGCCGATTCAGATTTTGGTAAAAAATAAAACGGTCCGGACAAAAAATAAAATTTTAAAACAAAAATCAGCCAGCAACTAAGTGTCAATTGTGTGCTATGTTAGGACTCCAAAGATTTAGCTAACAGTATCAGTCTAAAATTTTCCTTGCTGACATACTTAAAATTCAATGTTTTCATGTTGTTCACTAAATACAACACTTTCAGCAACAGTAGAACCTCACAGAAAATTGTGATCGGGATGGAACTTGGAAAACAAACATACGTACGCTGACAGTTGAGTCCAAAATAATTGGGCGCACACTGGTCACAGTGAATTCCCTGGAAGTTCGGTTTGCAGACACAGGCCCTGCGACTGGGATCTGGGCGGCAGGAGTTACCCTCTGTGCCAGCAGCATTACACTCACAGTCTGTGGAATGACGAGACAGGGCAGTGAAGGTCAAAACACCATCATCTTTTTAGCATTTAATATTTCAGACCTGAACCTTTGTGGCAGGAAAACCTCCTTTCAGGAAACTGTGAAATTCTGTGAATTTCCCATTTTTAAACAGTAAATCAAAATTTAGTAATACAAATACATAACAATTAACTACAAAATATTAAAGCAGAACAGATTGATTGTAAGCTTTTTCAAAGCAGAACCACTGTGCACTTTTCCTTTGTTGGGGAGACACCTGAACAGACACTGAGAACACCCTGGGGCACCTGGACCTCTGATTGAAAACCTCCTTACAGGTACCTATATGGTATTTGAATGGCAACTTTTATTTTTTTAAAAAAGCACAAGAACCTTACTTATTATTTCCCCTGCAGGTAGAGCTTCGCCGTTGCTGTTGTTGGGATAGGCAGGAACAGCTGCACAGACGCAAACCAAGAAGGAAGGAAAGGTGAGCAGACAAGAATCATTCAACACAGGGAGACAGCTGAGAAATGGAGCTCAAGCAAGCCTGCTCCTGCTCTGCAAACTTGGGCTCTCTGCAGCAGGGATGCAACCCAAGTGCAGTTTAGAGCACTTTTAAAAGGCTTATTACGGACGACCACTCAGAGAGCGAGATGAGAGACAATGTGTTCTGTCATTCCTCTGGTCTAAACGAAAGCATTTCTAAGTGCATGTTATCAATCAGGCACAACATGTGTTGCCATAAATGTCCCTTTTAGGACAAGGACACAATGTATTTAAATATACAGAACTTTAAAGAGCATACACGGGTGAGAATATTTTCAAAACCAACACAAAATGTACATTCTGATACCCAGCTGCTTCAGAATGTCACACACTCTTTAAAGACGCCACATACAGTGACAGGTGTCTGCCCTGTTTCTTTAACATGAAGAGAGCGAATTACGTTTGGACCAAACCCTAAAGACAGCTCGGGCACACAGATTGAATTGTTACACGGTGAGGAAAGAGAGCAGTGAGACTCACGGAAACATTCGGGGAAGTTGGCGTACCCCTCGGCGCACGCTTCGCAGTTCTCCCCGGTGTAATTGGGCTTACAGTAACAGCGGCCGGTCAGGTCCTCACACGTGCCGTCTGTGAACGCCGAGTCACAGACGCACCCTGGGGTCAAATAGCCACACATTAATGAAACTGAAATCCTTAATACTGAAGATCCGATTAGACTGGAGCTTAGTCTGTCTCATAGTTGTGACCTACAAGTATTGTGTCCAAACAGGGCACTGGTGGAAAGAGACAACTGGATACAGTTTAAGACAAGTATCAGGCTTTAACTATGGAAGGGGACTCATTTCATCTTTCACCTTTAAAGTGCAGAACCCACCTGGGCGATGTGCTGTGGCTTTTGTTAAACAACAGCTGCACAACCAAGGAGATCAGGTAGAGGAGAGAGAAATTGCTTATCCAACTTGTTGGATAATTAAAAGGGGTTTTTAAAGGGGTCTAATCTGTAAGGTTTCTTCTGTAAATGCACGTGTGGATCTACTGTGCATAATCAGGTATACTTAGCGTGGTCCAGTGAAATTCCTACTAATAGCCCAAACAAATGTACTAGATCACTGGCCTATTGGTTGACTTAAAACTTTTGTACTCGCCTCATTTTAGCACAGATGGAGAAGATTGGACCCAAAGAAAAAAATACTTCTGCTAAAACTATTTTACTTTTTTCCATTTTTGTTCCATTTTGCGATTACAGTACCTCACGTGTTCTTTTTCACTTTCAGTATTATTATATTCATTTCTATAATCAATTCCTTTGCAAATGACATCCCACTGAATTCAATACGACTGATTTAAATCTCATACTATTCTGTAAAAGAAAACGCTTAACAGCTGTTACGAATCTAACCGAATCCTAAAATACTTAGGGCATACTGACGATTTTCAAAATAGAAAAACTTGTTAAGTGACCATCTCACAGCGCATATTAAACTCACTTAATGACAAATAGTACATTTGCTGTCTCCTAGACAACATTTCACATGCTGCCACACAGAGCGCATGATGACATCACTCACGTGAGCAGGCCAGTGGAGAGTCTATGGAGTGGTCAGGTGACCTGTAGTATCCAGGGATGCAGCGTTCACAGTTAATGCCCGTGGTGTGATGCTGTGAAGGAAACAACAACAACAACAACAACATTCCAATGCGCTCCCCCAAAAAATAAATTATCACCTTTCCATGTAATAATGATTCAAAGATTTGGGTGTTAAAACATCACTTTTTAATTGTTTAAAGCACAAAACACAATCACTAGCCCACCTCTTGCTAAGTAATGGAAGTGCTCCAGATACATGCAAACTGCTGACAATAAAACTTGAGTAAAATTAGCCATCTTCTAAACTGCATCATTCACAGCTTTATTTCCAGCAATATACAGGCCAATCGTTTGTGAGAGAACAAGCAGATGTTCATCAGCTATCAGTGAAAATGACCTGTGATAGCTCGGGCTTCAGATCGTCTGCAGCTGCGTACCTGACACTCCAGGCAGACTCCTCCTCCCCGGTTCTCCCCATGTACATTGACACTTGCCCGGCGCTCATCCACTTCTGGGTCATAGTAACAATCAAAGGAGTGTTTGTTGCAATTACAGGCTGTACGAAGGGAAAAAGAAGAAGTGGCACTAAAAGTCATGCAGGCTTTAGGGCTACACTGCAAAATGGGCGGAGTTTATCAGAAGCCGAAAGAAAATATGCATTCTCCAGACAATCTCAGATCAGAACATGGAGTTAGGGGTAGCATGCAGGATATATATTCTGAATGGAACTGAAAGGTGTAAAGTAAAACAAGATTCTGAAATGTTTAAAATCTTAATTAACATAAGAGTAATGAAAACTAAATCAAATTTAAGGATTGATTTACTACACTTGTAGCACCGAATTACAAAGTAGCACACTGCATGCCTTAATGTCTGAAAACTCGATTTAATAGAATATTTTCATTACAGTGTATAAAGTATGAGTATTTTTCCATTCAATTAAGAGTAATCAAAATGCTACATCATGCTTCACACTTTAAGCTAAAACCAAATTTGCAATACAGTGATGCATACAGATTTTTTAAAGATTATTTGTTTTAAATGTTGCTTCCAGGAGAGTCATGGGATGGAGCCTCATTATTTTCATGTGGGCTCTGAAGCATTACTGAAAAAAATTGCAAATAATGTATTTTTTATCTGGATGAGAACAGAGATGGGGGGCTGGTTCAGAAAAAAACAAGCACAGACAAATTCTCTGCTTGTAAAAAAAAAGCAAAATGCTAGACAAAACACTGCAATTTTCTCTCTTTCTTCATACTTTTCTGCATGGAAATAACCTCTACCTGTTCCTTTAATACTTGTTTAAACTGATGTTTTAAGCGAGGCACAAACAATATGGGACATATTTCAGAACGGGACCTTTCCACGGCCTTTTCTGGGGCTACTGAAGAAAAACTCCCAAAGGTTATTAAAGCGGAACTCAAAGACAAAGGACCAGCATCTACTTTCAAGGATTTCTGAGCGGCTGCCCTTCAGTGCAGGAGGGTGGTGGGAGTACAGCCCTGTGTATCAACAGACAGCTCTCTAATGAGCTCTGGGGTTACTCAAGGCACACATGCACGCACTCACAGTCCCATGACTGCTCAACACAGCGGAGAAACACGCTCCACCTGGGAGGGAGAGTCCCCAGAGGCCCAGGGGGGCTGCAGGAAAGAGGGAGGACAGAGGGGAAGAGGATGAGGAGAACCTGAAGGAAGAAGGAGACAGAATCCTGAGACAAAAGGGGTCCTTTGCTCAGTCATACTCTTGTGGCCTGGCCTGACCAAGGACATTGAGGTGCAATGACTTGGGGATTAAGAAGAAGCAGAAAGGCTGTCTCCTCAACCCAGTCTTGTGCACATTATGTTCTTAAACTTACCACGGAAATTCATACACATATGTGTTTCTTTTGATGGGTTGGGGAACAAGAGTCAGAGATGGGTTGAGAAATACTTTCAAACTACAGACAAGTTTTAGGAAGAAAGTAGAGCAACTCATTATTGTCTGAATCCAGCAGTAAGAAACTAAAAAGACAGTAATAATATTAAGTTCTTGTTGCGTGTTCTGAAACAGGAATGAGTAATGACTTCAGTACAATTCCTTGTCACTGGATCACGTGACTGTCATCAAAAAGATTAAGGATAGATTGTAGCGTTTCCTTATGGGCCTCTCTTAAATACAAAAATCTATTGACATGCGAGATCGATCCCTGAAATGCACAGTAAAAACATTTAAAGAACAATTCCATTTATTTTAGACTGGGAAAAGATTGCTGGTGCCTCTTATTCCTGCTGACAGATGTTCTAATTTACTGGGAGTCTAGATAAGACAGGACAGCATGGGGGAGGCCCTCATCCACCCACAGAAGCTCTCGAACAAGAACACACTCCCTTCAATATACAAATTTCCAATTTGCAAAGTCATTAAAAAAATACTAGAAGCCAGCTGCTAGTACAACCTTAAACTTCTAGCATTCACTAGAGCAAGCATGAGAGACGTCTTGCATACTTTAGCCATAATGGAACCTTTCTTAAACACTAATATTTCATTGACCTGTATGTACTAACTAATTGCATTATTTTCTTTGGCATCACTATGTTTGACACAGCCTCGATTTGCAATTTAATTCACATACCTGAGATTTATTACTAGAATTGAACCGAGTTACATATTTAACACTGTAGGAAACCAAGAAACAACAATGAAAAGTACAAGCAGATGAAAAGCATGGGTTTGGATACAGCTACCAAAAGCCAAAGGTTCAGCCCCAGCTTTTGTACAAAATGTTTTATTTTGAGGTCTCCGTTTAACCAAAAACAAGACAGTAAAGAAAAGTCTAAAAGAAGGCTTTACAATGTAATTAACCCATTGTACAATTACAATTACAATGTAATTAACATAACTCGACCTACAAACATGGTTCAGGATCTGATGTTTATGTATTATGGTACATAAACTGCTGTGCTGGTTTCCTAATACCTTTGACCTAGGCCAAACAAGACCCTCACCCAAGGTGAAGGAAGGCAGAAAAAAAGCTCCTTATGAACACAGACAAAAGAAACAACTCATACTGTACAACTTGAACTCAATGTCTCTACTCACGTTCACACTCATTGGCACTGTACGTGGTAGCTGGCTTCCAGGGCATTTGGTTGTATCCCGGGCAACAGCGGTCACATGATGCTCCACAAGTGCTGTGCTGACAGTCACACTGCAGTCTTTAACATCCAAAAAAACAACAAAAATGGTCACTCTCAGACGGATTAGCTAAGACCTCAGTCACTTATTCTTACCAGTGCTACACGCCAAATGGAAATCAAGTTCAAACCAATAACAGCTACTAGCAATTTTTGACCTAACAAGATAATTACTCTTCATTGTGGGCTTCATGCACTGACCAACCCTTTATTATCTTTTAAAAATGAATCTGGATCTGAGAAACAATGGAGTGCTACGATATTTAGGTCTCCAGTACAATCACAGCATTTGTAAACAGATCAAAGTCTTGTTCTTGTACAGTTTGGTCAGAGTACCTACATTAAAAAGGGTTCATTAGGCTTACCACTGTTATTGTAAAAATAATTAGAAATGATAAATGAAGCTAAGAAAAGGCTGAAAATAATATAAATGATCACATTTAAATAGTGTGCTTTCCGTATGACTCCGTATGTTTCAAGCAAGTTTTATGCTAGAACAGGCCAAGATTTTGTTTTAGAAAAACAGCAACTAGTTTCAATCAATGAGGGAGAATGCACTATTGAATAAACCATATAGTTATGTAATTGTATATGCATATCACTGAAACCTTCCTGAGCTTTAACTTTGTCACACACTCTACTGCAACAGTTTACTTTAATTTAAACTAGAAATAAAACTCCCAACTAAAAGCCCTAAATTAAGCGGAAAAGGTCATCCTGGCACTAGCACACTGTGTATTCAGAGTTTCACCCTACACAATTGAAACAAATTGTAGGATGGGATGAGTAGCATATTGTGAAATGCGACAAGTGTGGTGTAAAAATGAGATAGACAACTAGAACACATTTTAGCTCAATGCGTTTTTTTTTCTAAAATAAACAAAAATGTGAAAATGCTAAACAAATTCCATGTAATCTTAAACAAGACATCACTGGCTTCGGCCTGGTTAGTGTCGATGGTTCAAACATGGGTCTGGGAGTGCTGGGTCGCGCTGTCTCCATCTTGTGAGCTCTGACAACTGGTTGAATTCCTCCGCTGATAAACGTCTCTTCCACCACCCATAATTCCCAGCTTATCTCCCAACCCTCTGAACTCTCCTCGGGAGAAATGCCACACTCACTGGAAAGATGGATTCCAGTTTACACACTCCACGAGTTACATAATTACATTCGGCAAAAGGCACAAAATAGTGTGGTTTGCCGTAACTGGGCTTTTCTAACTTCAATTGGATTTCTTCTGTTTGCAGACAATCACTTCTAGCTGCTTCTGATACTTTGAAATGTGTTACGTTCAAGCAACGTAAAAGAGGAAAAATACTATAACATCTTTCATCGCTACCAAGTGAGGATGATACTGTATATAAACAGGTCAGCAGTGAAGCTGTTGGACGTTTACCTATAGAAAAAAGGCAAGCATCCCTGCTGGATTTTTTTTTATTATTACAATTATATTGATATTGATATGGTAAACAACAAAATGGTTTCTAATAACACAGTCAGTGAGGCAATAAAAAAACTGGACATTATTGTGTATTCAGCTCCTCCTAAAGCCAACCCCATTTAGTTCTCAGAATGAAGCTTTTTAAGCTGATCTTTTGGAAACTAATTTTTCGTTTTAATGAATGATGCAGGTGCAAATGTCATTTTGTCTAACTTTTAATAAAAAAATACAAAAAAGGATCGATGTGAAAAGTTCTTGAAAAAAAACGGATAACAAAAAAAGGACTGAATCCCTCTAGACAAAGGTATGTGTTACACAAACTAGCACTGGAGGAGGTGCCCCAGGCAGAGAAGGGATTCTTGAGGATTTGACAAGGTAATGACAGCTACAGGAGATGGTGCAGATAGCCTCCAGCACTGGAAATGGATGATCTCGCCTCAAATCTATGTATCGTCCTGTTCAGGACATCTGGCCGACTCCTGCAATTTCCAAAGCATTTGGCAAATTCCAGGTGCTTCTTCAAAACAATCAGCAAAAACAATTTCCTTCAAGTCATGTCAACATTTCCTGTCCTCATTGTGGGTGCTAACACAAAAATCAAACATCTGAAGTATTATTTTCTGTAATATTGAAGGACTTACAAACAAGTGTCTATAGACAAGACATAAAAGGATTTATACCAGTTCGAACCATGCTACTGTATGTATCTTAATAACCCAAAATCACAATAGCTGACTATAGCCTGGAGAAAAATAACGTGCCAACAGCACAATAAAGGACTTTATTTGCCCTAATATATCTGTTATTTCACACTCTGTTTTTTATTGCTGTTTCTTGGCGGTTCTGGCTCTCCTGAGAAAGTGGTGTAGCTGCAGCCTTACAACAGGCTATGCCCATGGAGGTAGATGCAACATTTTCATGGCATTTTGAAATGGTTGTCTTGCTTGTTTGTAACTGTTATCAACCCACTGTAGCCATCGGTATCATATCACAGCTCACATAAAAATCTATTTGGTATGTCTGTGTAAGAAAAATCTATTCTGGTTAAGTACTGTACATACTGTATAACAGTATAGCACATTAAGGAATCATGTTCAATGCTTTGGTATGCATGAACCTTAAACAGAAAAAAATAATTAATTAATCTAGATTAATAAAAGTAGCAAAGACCCTCTTGTATTTTAATAATTCCAAAACACTTGAATATGAAAAACGATCAGTCAATACGTTCATCCTAGTGGTATGGTGCAGCCTTTTGCTTACAATGTCATGAGTTCAAATCCCCAATGGGGCACTAATACTGTACTCTTGAAAAAAGCACCCCAGTCACATTGCTCCAGTAAAAAAGCCCTACTGTACAAACTGGCACTATGACAAGTTATTCAATTATGAATTATCGGTTTATAAAAAAGGTTTCACTAAAAAAAATTGGTGATTGTGGGTTTATAGAAATAGTTCTCCGAAATCACAATTCCCCTAACACGCCAGCTGACTTAATTACATTGAAGGACAACAGATCGACCACTTCGAATGCACATTCTCACGCATAACTAGATTTGGCAAAAATGAATGTTTATCCAAAGCTAAACATCTGCTGTGATCATGAGAGAAAAAACCCAGAAGCGACTCAACGATTCAGGATAGAGCACGTAAATGCTATCATTCACAGCAAACAAGTAGCGCTGCTGTTGAAAAACAGCAGGTGGAAACAGCTATTTTCCATGTGAGAAAAAGCAGCAACTGGTCCACACACATCATATTTTTCTTACAACAAATGACATTGGAAATTTGAAATTAAAACTTCAGAAAGCTCTCGCAAATCAAGACACAGCATGTTGGGCCACCTCAAGCATGCAGTTAAAACTGATAACAGATGTGTTTTTATCACTCCAGTGGGCCCCACGCGCAGTACATTTGTTTAGTCTTAACAGATTAACAGCTCTGAAGCTATAACACTGAAGACACTGTACAGACACGTTCCACACCAACAACTATGTTTATGCCTCGGATTTGTTCGTATGAATTTGCTTCAGGTTAAGAAACATAACCGGGACGCAAGGGACAACAGATAGTTACTGGGGCCAGGGAAACAATAAAGGGCACAAATTATAGGCCCCGATCAACCCGACGTCTTACCTGTAGGGGTCTGTGGGATCCTTGGCATTACAGGCTTCTGCATGCCCATTGCAAACACAGCGCCCACCAATGCTGATGTCCTTGATACTGTAGTAGTACTGAGCGACCACAAAGAAAATTGAAAGCAGGATTAAAAATTATGTAAAATAAAACACCCTGGCGACTGATTTGGAAAACGCAGGGAATTCCTCTTTGCTGGTATCAAAAAAGCGGCAGTGGTTAGCGTTGCTGCCTTGTAGCGCTGGGGCTCTGGGTTTAATTCCAGGCCTGGGGTATTATCTGTGTGGAGTTCGCATGTGCTTCCCACGCTCCAGTTGCCTCTCACAGTCCGAAAACATGGGTTCTGGTAAAATTGGCCCTAGGGGTGAGGGTGCGAGGGTGTGTGTGCCTATATCCCTGGCTTTCTGTCCAGGGTGAACCCCGCCTTGTGCCCACTGCTTGCTGGGATAGGCTCCTGCTCCCCTGCGACCCTGAACTGGAAGAAGCAGTGAGAAGATGGATGGATGGTATCAAAAAGCTGCTGAACACCATACTGAACCACACTGGGACTACATGACCCAGTGGTCCTAATTTTCATCCCTTGGGCTCTCTCCAAAGTAAATGACTGAGATGGTCAACTGAACTGAGGTGAGCTCATAGATAAGACCAGGCCTGGCGCAAATCTTGTGAAGCAAATGCAAGTCAGGAGCAGCCAACCTATCTGAGCGGACCCCCCAGTCCCGACACTCACCCTCCTCGTGACGGTGGGGTCCCGCAGTGCCTTGCCCATCAAGTGGCCCAACAACGTGTTGGTCCTCAGGAAGCGCAGCCTGATGTTGGTGGCCTTGGTGAAGTCCCTCAGAACAGGGGAGTAAGAGAAGTTCATGGCTCCAGGTCTCCCATTGACCAGGGACACGACAATCTGAAAACACCAACAACAAGGCTTGAACACAGAACAACCGTTGCATTTATAGCACGATTCTTCTGGCTGCCTATAAGAATGAACAATAATGGCCCAGCTGAAACAGCACTGGGAAGTAGTCTAGCAGGGATGGGGGAGTTATTAACAAGGACAGGCATTGTTCACTGGGCCATCCCTGTAAACTGTTAAAAAGGGAAGCTAAGGCATCGAAACCTTTCTTTCTGTGCTGTAAGCAGAAGATACAGTTTGGGGGTCAGTGTTAACCATCAGAAAATGTAAAAAAAACCCTCAATGCCATCAGACCTGGCATTTTTATATGGTTGGCAAAAACCAAAACAGATTGAGAATCAAGGTGCTAGCAGAGCCTCACCTCTCCGTTCTCCAGGGGGACGATCCGGGAGTACTCGCTGGTGCAGATGACGTCGTTGTCCTTCGTTATGCGCTCAATCGTTCTTTGGCCAAACCTGTCAATGCAGTCCCTCTTGGAAGCTGGGAAAGAGAAAGGCTCAGGAAATCAGGGAAACCCACATCAGCTGCAAACGACCAAAACCTAGAAGCAAACTTTACTTGTCCTCAGTCACATTTCTATTCTCACAACTGACACCTTCACTCAGAGTACCCACAGTGCATATTAAACACAATGATTAAGAGCAATGGAGGGTAGGGATACAGGTATTCAATGAACTGAACTTCCCAGGGTCTGATTTTATATAATACTCACTCATTACTGACATTACAGGGAACTGCATGGCCACCAAAGCAATACTAATAGGAGGGAAGGAGAATGGCTCGTAGAGTCCTCATTAACAGACGCTCTCATTTCCTTGGTAGTCTAATAAACCCCCTCAGGAGCTGAGCTGACTACCTCAGCTTAAAAGGAAAAATTAGAGCCCTGTGACCCCCAGCAGCCTGTGGGCTCCGATCACCAAATGCTAGAAACCACAAAGGCCTCGCAAGGTGCTACTAATCTTTGAAATAATGAGGAAAGTGGAGTCCTTTTGTCACTCACTCTAAACATGAATACATCCAAATATTACATTAAAATATATATTCTACTCTGCTATTCTATTATGGATACAGTACAGTAGGTGGCCCAATGGCTATAGCAAAGGGATTGTGAGAGGGGGATTCCTCAGTCAAGCCCAGATCCTGCCACTAACTTACTGTCCCTCACTGGATTGTATTCTGTTCTTGGATCTGCAGGTGTGGCTGCTGATCCATGATTCAGCATCACCCTCTAGACTGTTAAACAGCTTGAGTGACATATTTTTAAAATCAATGGTAAATTAAATATTAATAATAATATATTTATTAATATAATATATATATTTTTTTGTTTAGCAAGTTCTACAAGGTAATGCCAGGCTAGATAAAAAAATCAAACAATCTGTTGGAATTCATGTACTGTTCCCACCTCTTTGTACAAATTCCCAGAATACTTGTACACAACACAAAAATTCTCCAGGACAAGAAAAACATGGCTTTGTGCATTGCTTTAACCTTTGCCAGCCACAAAAATGCCTTGGCAAAGTGCTCTGTATCTTAAACCTACAAAAGGATTTACCAACTCTGGACTCACACAAATGAATGTTTGCTAAACACTGAATCTTAAACACCAAAATATTATTATATAGCTTATATAATACAATATTATATAGCTTAAACACTAAATATAATTTATTCTCCAATAAATAATATAATCATCACAAAAGAGTAGAGGGGGAAAAACCTGTTGCTTTACACAAAGTAAAGAAAGGTCCTAAAGTAGAAGGTGACGGCACTTTGTGTCAAAAAAGTCTTTAATTCATGTTTGTTAAATAATGGCCATTTAAAGGTTTGTTTTTTTCTGGCTGCAATTGCTACAATAACATGAGGGTTTGCATATTTAACACAAGCCTGAATCTCCTACTTAACAAGGGTGTTTAACTGTAAGGACAGGTACATGTAGGGGAGATTAGCAATGCACTACTGCATTATGTCTATCTGGGCCAATTATTAAGTAGATTCATTGACAGCTCACATTGGAACAAAATCCAGAGGTCTCTGCAGCCCTCCAGAACCACGATAACCCTGGCACTGGCGATCATAAATTTGCTTGTGTTCTGCATAGTGTTAGCAAAGAATCTCTTAAATTACTTTTTCCTCTGATACGTAAGTTCTAGAGGCCCTATGCCTCACGGTATGCCAACACATAACAGAAAGAGTTTTACAAAAAATCAGTTTGACTCATGACAGCTGGCTAAACACAATTATTACAAAAAAAACTAGATTTTCTGGTCCATTCATTTTCTTCCTTGCCATAATAAACGAGGCAACATTAACCTCCCTAGACTTCCAATGTTCCACTGTTCGGACATTTCATCACAATTTAGAACCCCAAGACTGCATTTTAGCTAAAAAGCGGCCCCAACTACCAAACTCAATTTCAGGCCCCTTAAAGAAGTGTGCAGTTGAGTGAATGTCCTTAATAATTGCACAATAGCAGACATGCAGCCTTATAGTGGGCACTTGAAAGAAAAGGAAATCTGGGCTCTTTGCACTGAGGTCAGAAGAAGATGACCCACACAATAGACCCTTTACTCGATGAAGCAGAACCGCTAGACCAAATCCTCTATTTAGACGCTGACAACCTGATGAGCACAATTTGCAATGTCAGAAGGGGATCTTTAGATTAGCACCATTGGGACACCAGGTTCTGTTTTTAGGCATCTGATCAAATCAAACAGGAGAGTTTCATCTGCATAAAGAGTTTAATCTGCATAAGAGGAAATCTGTAGTATCATTCCAAGGTTTAAAGCATTTTCTTGACAAAAAGAAACAAGGCGAACTTGAAGGCGGACTTCAGGGTGGTTACACAAATCATCTTAGCTCATCCAAGTCAATCATGCTCAGAAAAACCACAACCAGAATGACTAAATGAATTACTCAGCATCTTCCATGGGATGCAGTGTGTGATCAGGGCTTGGTAATTCCAAGCCTTTAATCTGGGATTCTCCAGCCACAAAAGATGACTGATATTTAGAGTTCTATTCTCTAACGTGAGCCTTCACTGAACTCTGCTTTCACTCTTGCTCACTGGAGCTTTGCTTGGACATCAATTATGTTCAATTAGAAAGATGTCTGTAGGAGAAAACAGTATGCCACTGAAGCCACTATGTCATAAAAATATACTTCTAAGAAAGTGCAGCCAGGGGCACAGTGCTTTGTTCGCGTTTCAGCAGTTGAAGAACTCTGCCCTCACCTACGCTGTCAATAATCTTACTCAGTGTGGTGACAAACAGCAAATCCCACAGAGAGGTCTCCAGGAAAATAGGACAGAACAAGCCAAAGGCAGAACCAACAGGAACCTGCTTTGTCTCTCTCTCTCTCTAGCGCTGTGAAGATCTGTCTGTTTTGCTCAGCGAACAACTCAGGTTGGCATTCCATACAAACACTTGTTCTTCTGTCTGGGGTTTGTCTCGGAGCAGTCTGCCCTTGAACAATTGCTGCAAAGCCGTTAAATACAGAGTAATGTCTGATGTGCAGGAATACCCACGCATCATCCATTCCAGCTTGGAATCAAAATGCATAAACATGTCAGAGGAGACTAAAGTTTGTTTTTTCTCCCTGGAGTACAGGGTCTTAGTCTTAGTGCCGAGAGCTATTTCTAGACTTCTGCCTCATCCTTTTGGAAGGTTGACTGTTACTCACAGGCGAAAAACTGCCAAGGTTGGTAGGTGTCGCCGAAGTCTATGGATCGCTCCAGCACCCAAAGATCGGGTCTTGGTGAATTTGCAAACTTGATGAGCACATAAGCAACATGGAAGAGCTGTGGGAAAAGCAAAAACAACACATTATTCTTCATTCAGCCTCCTGCAGATATTTGAGTCACTGCATCCTAAAGCCCATAGGACACGTAAAAATGTGCTTCCCGATTAGTCACTCAGTGTCCCTTTCCTTTTTTAGTTAACACAAGTGAGCAGTGCTAAACCACAAGTTTTTTCCTGTTTAAACAACTCTCTTTCAATACTGTGATTGGGCTGATGTTGTTGTGTCTGCAAATCAGACATGTTCACAAATCTTAAGTCTTGCGTGCTTGCATGTGAAAATTGGAATCTGAATATTACCCAAGAGTGAGATAGCACTCCTGTGGTAGTGATAGTGGTAGTTTCTACTGTGGCATAAAAAGTACACACAGCAAAACTGAACTGTGATAAGTTAATAATTCCCTTGAGTAGTTCTTAATATAGAAATACATACTGAACAGCATGTGAAACAGTGGAACATAGCAAAGAGCAAAGTTATTTCTATATAACAAATCTCCACAAGTTATAATCTGAATTAGGAGGGATGCTACATATAAGCACTGGGGGCAACAAAACCCTTTAATGATCTCTGCACTTTCCATCAGAGATCAGAGAGCACTGAGTCTTGATAATTAATGTACCTCTAAAGACAAGCTTTCATTGTGTTGTATTTTTACAGAGGGAATATCCTTGGTCAAACCTACATGATCTGCCTTGTGCTCCCTAGAACTTCAGCAGTGTTAAATACTCCACTGTCAAAACTGACTGAAGGAACAACAGTAGCCAACGTATTGGAGAGGCAGATGTGAAAGCCAAAAAATAAATTACCTTTTTTTTTGGTTTGTGTAACCTGCATTTAAGAGATTAAAATTTGTAAAAAAGTCAAACAAAACTCAATGAGAAGCAGTGAAATGGAAAGACTTTACTATTAATGTATTCTATAGTATATACTATACATGGCACAGATAATGCAGGGTGATTGAGGATTCCATGTCTATGAAGAGCTAAGGTCACTGTAAGCTTTTCTTGTGAAAGGCACTCCTTAGCTACCCCAAGCATATCAGCTTTTCTCGCCTTAGGACTTGGTTCCCACGAAATCCTGCTTGCAGCTGCTGTTGGCACAGCAGCAGATCTTGAAAACCAGCCAAAATTCATTATGCATGCCTTATGCATTTTATTATTATTATTTATTAATTACTTTATGGGCAATTGTTATGCCCAGAGTACACACTCAAAATGATATTCACTGTCACACCACAACAGATGGAAACAGTGTGCTGTTTTTAGCTTTTGCTAGTCCTGAGAATAAAGAGCCCACTCTAAAGTTGCTGAATATTCCCAAATAACTCTTAAAATCAAAATAATGTACCTATATATAAAGAAAACTGACATCAGACATTGCACAATAATAGAACAATAAAAACTTTAAACCATTTTTTTGTGACAAATTTCAGAAGCAGGCATAGACATTTGACATCCATGCAGTCCTGTCTGTTATGTAGCCCTAGGAACTGTTTGCATGGACTATATACACTAATCCTAATAAGTAGTATGATCACTTATCTTAACAAATAGGGATTGTACTTTTAATTTTTGTGTCATTTTGATTTGATTTTATTTTTGGCCAGCACCAGCCTTCACTTCATTCCATTTTCCACATTATGCTGTGTTAGAACTGTAAATTATTGGTCAATGTTAATGACAAGAGCTCCAGAAATAGACACCATGGGCCCAGTTTAAACTTGGGGATGTTTGGAGAATGTCTAGGAATTTTTTCCTTATGAATCCCTCTACAATGACGGAACAAAGACGCATCTGTGTCAGATCAGAAGCAACCAGAAAGAGGCCTTTCAATACGATTGCTGTCATTTTTTCCCTATCGCTGAGGCGCCTACTGAGTGATACCACTGATGATTTCCTTTAACAAGATTGCACCTTCTCAAAGCAAATTTGGCAAGAGCCTTCAGTATTCTATGCACAAATAATCTGAAATCAAACACCTTTATTTTTTCTATGCAATATTCATATTAAATATTTCTGTATAATCTTAGTTTTAAAAAAAGTGTCCATTGCTGCAAAGTAAGTATGGAGAATAACATTTTGCGTGTTTTTTATGAAATACAGATATTTTTGAAAAGCTTGGCACAGATTCAAGAATACTACTATTACTATTTTTTAAACAAGTACTACCCGTTTTCATCTGTCTTTAATTCCCTGCCTGAACACTCTGACCCTAGAACCACATAGCTGAAACACCATCAATGCTAATAAAGTTTATATGAATTGATTATAAGACATCAGAAACTCATAATCATGACAGTCTTGCAATAAAGATGTTGTTTTGTTTCACAGTACTGAAAGCTGTTTGACAAATGTCGCCCTGTGCTCAACTTAATTTTGTATTTTTCAAATGCTGCAGAAGACGCTCTCACATTTTGTTTTTTTTCCTGTTCTTGCATAAATTTTACTGTACAGATGGCATCATTTATTCCATTTGTGGATTTTACATAAGTAAAATGGGATTATCGCCACCCACCATGTTGTGTATGTGGAGAAACTGGTTCATCCCTTTCTTGACTACTGTAATGCCCTGCTTGCTGGAGCAGCTACTGTAGAATATTGACTGGATATCAGTCATATAATCATATTACCAATGAAGCAGAGGTGCAAGGGACCACCGACTTGCACTCCTAAACTCAGGAACTCATTCCCAAATGAAATATGGCTCTCTTTTCACTGGTGATTTTACATCCCATCTAAAAACGCATTTGGACAAAATGGGATTCTTAAAACTTAATTTTGGTTTTGAAAATGTACTCATACTGTATGTCTTCATTTTACTGTACATCGGTACAGTTTCCTAGTATAGTGCTTTGAGATGTACATAGAAAGTTGCAATACAATGAAACATAATATTATTGCATTTGTACAGGTGGAAAATGTCCGACTGCCCACAGAGACGGATGCCCTGAGCCTGAACGGAGTACTAGAGTCACATAACAGGCACAAGCACTGCTGAGCAGGGAGAAAAGCTCAAGGCTGCACAGACCCCTTCAGCTTTTTCTTCACTTTCCAGTCGTTATGGCTGGACTCTGCGGTGATAAAGGGGTTGACTGCTGATGCAAACCAGGTCTACAGTTCTGCCATCTGAGAAGGGGATTACAGCGGGCGATGGGTTTGTTTAAATAAAAAAAAGATCACTTCATTCATCAGCCTCACAGTCCCGGCTGAGGAATATTTACACTCTGTGGAAAAAAATTAAACATCAACTTCAAAACTGAGGACGTGCAAAGTGTTTCCCCCCTCCCATCTGTCTACAACACAGCTACATCCTGCAAACTCAACTTTGGACATGACAAGTCATATTCATATTTCCCGATTAAAAGCTATTGTACAAAAAGCATGTCAGTGACTGTTCTAGTCATGTTCCTCATCAGCCATGTCAAAATCCTGATTTTTATAATGATGATAGATTTACAGCTTTACGTTTTAATTAAGTGTTGGTAAACCACTGTTGTAGACCAGGATACGTTTCAGCAGATGGATGGATCCCAAGTTGCCATTGGCCTAACTGTCTGCCTGAGCTTCATTACAGTTTTATCACTTTCAGCCATCTCTCAAATATAGCTAACAGCTGTATGATTCATGAGTGGAAAACGTCATGGTTGTATAAGGTTGCTAATCCATTTCACGTTTAATTGGATGCAAGTTTACATTTTCTTTTCAGTTAGGCTTTTCATAATCGGGGCAAGACAACATATCCACTTAGTTGGTGGCCTCATACAGCATCAGATTTCTGATGAGTCATTAGTCCTCATAAACCTTCTTGATGTCCAGCCAGACAGCAAAGTGTAACAGGCTGCAAGGTGCTGTAGTTATCAGTTGCAAAAGAATTTCCAAAAAAGCCAGCAGGAAAAAACTCACTAAGCAAGACTTTGTTGCTCTATAGAGAAAACAAAATCTAAAAATGTATTGCAAAAAGAACATGGCTGCAAATCTTGCAAGAGACTACAATGAAAACAGAATGAGAACAGAATTTAGCTGGGATTCGATTTGGTGGTAGGAAAAGCTGAACGAGTCTTCCACTACAGCAGGAAGCATTGAAAATAATTTCATAAATGACTGGTTACACATTGCTGTGGATTAATAATCAACTGAAACGGTAATTTGGCAGGTTGGTTTTTGCTAGACAGATTTACTAGAAGATAAGAGAAATGTATTCTAAAGGTAAACATTAATTTGAATTATGCATTGCATGATACTGCACGTAATGTGAAATCTCATTTGCCTTATTTTCTGAATACATGCAGGTTTCAGCAAAGAAACTGAAAAAGAAAAGACTGATTATCACCTGATCTAAAGAAAATTATTATTTATATATTATTAAATACATAAAGACTATTATAATTACTGGAACTACAATTTCCTACCATTATATCCTGTTTTTTTAATTGAAAATACATCTTTTCTTAAATAGCCAAAAGAGTTTAAATTTACCCTTCAATATAATTCAATGTTTATTCAATTCAATGTTTTTTTTTAGATTAAAAGAAGGTGGTTAAGTACAGTAATTTGCAACAAGTAACCAATAACTGAGTTTGGGCTGGCCTGTCCTTTCTGATGGTCAGAAACATTGTGAGTTTGGTCTTCACCATGGTGGTGGAGTGATCATAGTTTTAAGGTGCTTTGCTGCCTCAGGACATGCACAGCTTGTCATCATTAACATAATCATGAGGTCAACATTGCATCTGCAAGTTCTGGAAGGGATACTTGGTCCCCTTACAATCATATAAGCAGATCTACAACAGGATGGCAGAAGACGAATTTCACATTTTGGATAGGCGAAATCAAAGTCCAGCACTACACCCCATTGAAATGTGAATGGTTGGACATGAAGCAAACTATTAATTCAAGGAAACCATCAGATATCACCGATATTTGATCAAAAGATCTAATTCCATTTTAGTTTCTAAAGTATACGAGAATATGGATCATCCTTGGAGGAGCCTTTTCTCTGCACTGTAAATCAGTGTAAGCGTAGAGATGTGGCTACCACAGTATCAGGACTCTCACACACTGTTCACCAAACAGGTGGCCCATGTGGAACAGAGCTGATGAAGCCCGAAGGTGGACCCCTTGACAGGTTTTCTCTTCGGACACTGGCATCCCTACCCCTCTACCTCCCTGCCCCCACTCCGTATCGGACTCCTTAACTCAAGGAGCCTGATAATGGCCAACAAGCTGCTCATTAGGTTTTCAAATATTTACAAAAGCATCGTCAGTGGAATCCGGGAGGGCAGATTGGGAGAAGAGGAGTGATAAATGAAATGCTTATGTAGGAGAAAGTTGGATAGAGCTGGATCCAGCTGTGGCTGTCAATACACTCGGTTTCTCACTCTCCTGCCCCCGCAATTGGGATTCCACCCATGCTGTGCCTTAATTAAAAGCAGCTTTTGCAAAAGCAGGCCCTTGGAGTGGGCAGTGCCTGGGGGAGAGTCACCAGAGAGAAACCCTTTTAGGTGTATTTCCAGAAAAAGTGCTTGTTGCAATTTAGGATGAGAGCCGTATAAGACTCCCTAGTTTCTGTGTGCTGCTGCATGTATGCATAAAGTCTCCGCTGATGACAATAACCACTGCTTGCCTATGCACGAGCATTTGGAATTACCTCTCCAGCCAGCAAAACATTCACCACATGCTTGGCATTTCTGAAACTCAAGTCTTATGGTAGTTATCTCACAACAAAGCCATGTGGAAGGGTTCAAGATGAACTGTTAGCTACCCTTTCAATAAAGGTAGAATTTATTAGGCAGGAACAATAGCTGCAATACATAGGATACATACTTTTGTCCAAGATGTTTTCCAACTTAAATATTGCAAAAGAGCAATTTAAAACATGATCTTAAACAAAATCTCTTCAAATGTAAGATTTTGAGCTTGATCTGGAAGGTATTTCTGCAAAGGCCCTGGAGAACAAAAAAATGAGGGGTCCATACCAAACAACAGAAGCCTCCCCATCTAAAAAATCATTTTTGTTCTTATTTATGCATAAATAGAACAGAGATGTTCTGAGTGGCACAATTAAGTCTTTACAACGAGTTATTCTTTTTTAGTGGCAACAAAGCTAGTAACACAGAAATCGACCTCCTAATAGTCTTTGCCACTAGGGAAACTAAACTGCTGTTTTCCTTTAAATTACACAGCACTGTGTTTATATAAATATTAGTTTAGTATACTGTAACAGGGAAAAGGCCAAAAAACATGGATAAAAGAGCAGCTTTTGCATTGTGCCACAGCCACAGGCATAATAAAGGAGATTTCAGAAAGAGAGTGGCAGGTAGATGCAATCGGGATCTTTAAAACGAAGCACCTTTGGCACTCACACAATGCCAACCCACATTCAGGTGAAGCATGCATATCTGAGGAATGATGTGATCTGAGTACGAGACGGCAGCAACAATAACCACAGTTTACAGCAGATAAGATGCTCGGCTCCTTCGGCTTGTGTTGGCACGCATTGTTTAGGTGAATTTCAAAATAAAATTCTTGACACATGCATCCGGCATCCAAATGCCCTTTTCTTTTAATTGCTTAAGAACACGCACAACCTTGACCTCAGACACATAACCTCATGAAAACAGCTTGAAAGAAACAAAAGGTATTTTCTTTTGTCTAGTTTTCAAGCAGGAAAAATCCTAAATGTATATACAGTCTACAATTCATTTCTTAAGAAATAGATCTACAAATATAAGACCAGCATTTACTAGAACACAGGTAAAAGGTCAGAAAACGTATTACAGATTTTCTGTAGTATGTTTCTGGAACTCACTGACCCTGATATAAATGAATGTTAAACTCCATTCCCTTTCATGATTCTTGCTTCCCGTGTCTTTCTCTGAATTCCAAACCTTTCTTTGGTTAATGTTTCTCCATTAAAAGGCCTAGCAATACATCAAGTACATCTGGCCAGGGAATAGTACTGAAACTAAGTGTTAAATGGAAAAACTGTTCAAACAATTTGAATTGTAACGGCTAAAAGACAGGAGCATTTAAATGCTTTATCCATCCTATTGTAACTATTACTTTGTCTGCTGTTATTTAATTAAAAGAAAAATATTTAAAGAGCTGAAACAGCCTCTGTGATCTCTGGAGCAGAACATTTAAAGAAGTAACAAATCATCAGTTTGCAGAAACAAGCAGCCTAGTTAGTCACTTTCATTTAGAAAAGCAGCCTGCATTTTCTCCTCCTCTGCATTTGTTTAACTCAAGGTCTCCTAAATCTTCTGCTCTCTCTCAATGGCAGACTGACCCTCAGATGATGCTCTAACAAGCTGGAGATGAGCCTCTGTAACTTGTTAGGGAAAGCCTAGCTGGAAAACGAAAGACATACCTGATAAGCCACATAAGAAGTTGCAAACTGAAGATAAACACCGGGTTCCCAAAATGTATCAACACTTTTCTGCTGGAGATGTTGCAGATCTTAGTGTTTTACCCAAAAGACATTACAAGAGCTCAGTGAAATTCTAATGGGAGGCTTTGTCAGGCAGCAGGGCCTGGGTTCTAAGGGTTAATTATTTTAGGAACATGCAAGGGCATGCAAAATGTAACCAAGAGAACAGTAAACATAAAGAGAAAATGACTGAATGGAGAGCTTTTACGTTCCTGGGAATAGGAAAGTATTAGATCTATAATTCTGTCTGGAATTTGCAAATCCTCTCAAAGCATCTGTTCACAATGGGTCATTACCACCAGAAATTACAGAATGTATTTTGCATCAGATCTTATGAAAGCCCAACTGTGGGGTGTCTCGTGCTATATGGGGGCCACACACATATTAAACTGGGTGTTATAATAACCTATGCCTTTGGGGTTCAAAAGTGAAAACACAATGATGTAATTTCATGTGGCATTTATACAGACTCATGCATTATCCTTAGATCACTAATTGTTACCTTTCTTAGTGCATTTTCCCTCTGATTTGGTAACCACCATAATAAGAATAGTTTCAGTTATATTGTCAGTATAATCTTCATTTCAAATGTACTACTTCTGTTACAAAAAGCATGTGAAAAGGAGAGAAAAGGCTGCAATGTGCAGTTCCTATGAACAACCATTAGAAAAAGCAGACATTCTGACATACAGTAAGTCTATTTGTAAAACTGGCCACACAATTTAAGTTGCTTACTATAGCTGTTTAACTGGCCAGAACAATAAAAAACATGCAGTGCATATTTTTAACCCACATTCATGTCAAGGCACCAATTCTTTTAAGTAATATTTCACTAAAAATGAAATCTCCTTTTTATCCACATAAGCAGGTTCCTCTGTATGTAACAGTAACCATATTTCATATTTCATACAAATACAGTAGTCTCAGTCATTATGCTTGTGTTCAGACTTGAAGTCCACAATGTCCTCTTGATAAATGTTTAAACATTACAAGAAGTCATGAAGGTCATGTTGCAATCAATGTATGTAGAGTGTTATGGCCATATATTTGGTCTTTTTATTTTAGAAGTGAAAGCAGATAAGAAACTTGTGCTGTTTATCTCTGCTTTAATGTTCCATTTTATTTTTTCCTCAGCTACACACTGAAGATCCGGCTGTTGAGCTAATATTAGTTTGTTTTTATTCCCAAGAATAACATCCTGTGGGTTATTGTTTATTTATTGTATCACGGAGGATAATAAAATAATTGTGCATTAACAAAAATAGTTGTTTTATAAACTCTATAGTACACAAGCTTTTCTAAATAGCCATAATAAATATTACCCACATGTTATACAGACTATTTCTAAACTTGTTTATTTTGGCTTCCTAATGTTGAAAAACCTTTACTGAATAGCAATACATTTTATTAAACAATTACAGCTGACACAGAAACACAGTACATGAACTTGGAAGTATAGGGTACCTTGTGCACCACTTATAGGTCACAAAAAGGGTTAAATAATATGCACAGTACATCAGTGTTTAAACAGTTGTGTGAAAAATGAAGTGTCTGTAACCTTGTCTCGGGTTCAGAAGATACAAAGTAATATGGCTGCAGTAAGGAATAAGCATTGGCTTGGTTTGAAGGATGATCCCAGTTGGGAATCTCCAGTTGCCCCATTGGTGGTGACAGTGGGAGTGGCAAAGCAGTACAGGGGTATTGGCATGACAGACACAGGGTAACAGTGACCTAGAGCCCCAGAATTCTAACCAGACCCATTTATACTGCTGGAAAAGACCAAGACTGCTGTCCTCACCTGACATGAGCACCAGGTCTAAGCAAGGAATATTCCCATATAGAACAATGAACAGGAAGGAACTGTACCCACACCCAGACACCTTAACTACCCACTGACAGAACATATTGGACTTAAGAGTAGAGTCAACAGAGATCCAGAGCACTCCGTGAAGAAAATATAAGTGACTCATTCAATTATTGGAATTTCTGGAAGAGCTGTGCCATGAAATTTCTTCATCTGTAATATTCAAATTACTACGCCAGACAAACACAGCTGCTAAAAACTCCAGATTAAAAACAGCGAAAGCCAAATCTCTTTGTTCCCCTAATATCTAGGATATAATACTTCGGGTGAAATGTTTTACTCATTTAGGAGACAACATGTGCATGCACAGCAGAATAGAGATGTGAGCAAAAAAAGAAAGAAGAGCCCGATAGCTAATATAGAGATTCAGTAAGTTCTATAAAGTTTAGCAAGTTTTGTAAAAGTAAAAACTGTCCTCTTTTAAAAAAAAACTGCTAGACTGCTTTTGTTTCTCCAAGAGAATCTATGCCATTCAGAGTCTATAAAGGGAATGCCAGTATAAAATAAATCAAATGCATATGGTGTGCCCAAACTCTCTCTAAGGTACAGCAGTGTCAGGATAAATCAAACCATTAATAATATAGAAATAAAAAATTAAAGTGTGACAGAGCTATGTCTTCCTATACGTCTTTTACATTACAGCAAGGAGAATTTAATACAGTGCTTTACCATTCCATGTGAAATTAGGATTGGACACCCTTAGCTTACACAGTCTTTGCTTATCCCTCTTTTTCACAATGGTTTCCTACGTTTTACTGTTTCCACTACATTATACCATAGTATATAGATTTGATAAGGTTTTAAAAGGTTAGAATTATATAACCCAACAAGAAGACTCGACTTGCACAGCCATACTAAAGCTGAATTTCAACAACTGATCAAAATAATCAGTAAGTACTGCATACAAGTAGAATCTGATCTTCTGAACGATGGCCTACAGCGCGCAATGATTTACACGGAAACCCTGTGGTTTAATGGCAAGCTACAGACAGGGCTGCTTTTGGCTGGTTATGGCATCATTACTTTCCGTGTTCAGAAACCACACTTGTGTTAGCTACAGCCAACAGGAAACCTATAATAATAGTCTCCCTGGAGGAAGCCTAACAGCTGCACATTGAGACAGGTTTCCCCTGCAGAGGTGCAATGTGTAAAGCAGTGCCCTCAGCATGAAAAGGGTGATGAATTTCCCTCAGGATTGTGTTTACTTGTTTAAAGTTAATGACTACATTTTAGTAGTACTATTTTGCTTCATGTACTGAGGGCACAGATTCTAATGCAAATTCTCAATTACAGCATAATCTCCAAAAAAGATTTTTTTTGACATATTTGCATTAACATAAATAATATATACTGTGTGCACAGGTTTAGCTGCACCTGTGGGGGAATGAGGAAGTGCAGACAGAAACCTCTGTCCCCACCCACCTTTCAGCCATTCATCTTTTCACACCGCACAGGCCTCAAAGATCAAGGAGAGAAACTGTTACAGCCAGGCAGTGGCCAGGAAGAAAAGTTTAAGCTACAGCTTTGTACACTGCAGAGACACGAAACAAAGTTCAAGCACAACTATGTTGACTGGTCTCGATAATTAAGAAGATTGTTAGACTGTATTTTCTATAGGCTGAATGCAATACGCAGGTAATGCATGTAGGTTTTTAAGATATCATTATTTCTCTGTGTGTGCCTCGCAGCGCTGGGTTCAATTCCAGACCCGGGAAGCTATCTGCGTGGAGTTTGATGTTCTCCCAGAGTTCGTGTGGGTTTCCTACGGATGATCCTGTTTCCTCCCACAGTCCAAAAACATACTGGTAAGTTATACTGGCTTCTATGGAAATTGTCTGTGCGCGTCTGCCTGCTCTGTGATGGGCTGGCGCCCCATCCAGGGTGCAGTCTTGTGCCCGTTACTTGCCAGTATAGACATGACATGCACCAGAACATGACCCAGAACTGAAAGAAGTGGTTAGGAAATGGATGGACAGTACACTGTGTGAGGGGTTGAAAACATACCTGACTGTAGCACCCTGTAGCGTGTTGATTATCAACAGTCTGCAATGCTTTTCAGTCTTCAAAACATATTTAGCATTTTACCTCAATGTAATTAAAGGTCAAAGTTTCATTCAATTACCTGCCAAATTCCACTGTTTATAGAATAACTGCTTTTCTGTTTTTGTCTTTCAAGCACAAGTAATTGAAAATATAACTACTGGTAAGTGCCCTGTTTCTGAGTATGACAATAGAGAACCTAGGGACCTGACGAGCTGAAAAGAAAAACAAAAATAGAAATAGCAAAAAAAATATCATTAAGTGGAAAAGATTTTTTAAAAGGAAAAGGTTTTCATTTTCATAAAAGTTCCAAAAAAAAGGCAAAGAAATAAATGTACCAGACCCAATAAGTGTGACTGGAAGGCAAAAGACAACAGTAGAACACTGTAAATCCTTCTATTTGTTTTCTTAATAAATGGGAGAGAATAAGACACTGGAATCAAACATTTGTACTATCTACAGTATACGCTGAAATCAGCATCTGCTATAACACACGGCTCACAAGCATAACTCTTGAGTGAGTGAGACACAGAGTTACTTCCTTGGTTTGGCCAACTGCACTGCCAAAGAACAAAAACTCTTGCATGCCCTGGCAAATTGTGTACAGCTTCCGAAGCCCACCTCCCTCTTCCAGCTCCTAGTGCAAAGTTCAAACAGTTTGACAGTTTCCTTCAAAATTTCAGGGAAGGCTGTGGTGCCCCAACGTTAACAACTGTTTGCACTCGAGTGACAGAAGCTCTGAAAGACCCAGTGGCAACCAGGAAGATAAGGAGATCCTGCCTGACATGGGATTGGGGTCCTATGGTCTTTGGAGGTGTGATTCCTAACAAACAGGTCCCTTAGCCCTGCATGTTCTAATGTAGCTGCAGCTGAAATGATGTGTAAAACTGTCCAGTGGTTAATGAATAACATGTATAAACCAAAAGACAAAAAACAGTGTCCTTTAGCTCACAAATCACAGAGACATGGGTCACCCATCAAACTAGAAAGGACAAGTGATGCTTCAGTATTACTACACAAAACATGTGAATCAGAATCAATAGCCAGCTTTTGTTCAGAAATATTAATTTCAGACCTAAGTAGGCCATGAAAAAAAAAGTGAAAATCGAAGCACAGGGCAATATATTGCACTCCATAGCACATACAACCATCTTCCTTAGTTACTATTGACCTTCACATCAATCCCAAAGACTGTTAGCCCAAACCTAGCACCATAGCACATCCGAAAGTAAGGAATGCCTTTAGAGTTTGTGACTACACGCAACACAAATGAGCTATGGTTTCCAGTGAATTAGAAAAATGGCAGGGGGTGAAACAGGAACAGCTTATTCTTTCAAGAGAAACAATCTTCATTCTTAACTCTAAAGAGCAAACAGTCCAAACCCTAAAAACCTGATTATCACTGTAGTGACCTACTCAATTAATTCATCTTGGTGTCTAGAAACACAAGTTTGTTTTTTTTTAAATCCCCAATGCATGCCAGTTCTTACTCATTAACAAACATCTTCCAGCTGTGCGCTGTCACTCATTTTCAGTCTGAAAACTTAATCTTTAAAATGCAGTTTGAAAAGGAAATAACCTTTTCAGATCATCAGGTATCCAAACCTTACATGAACAAATTTAAGTGTACTGTTAATCCTTCACAACAGTTGGCACTTAATATCAGACAGGTTTTTGGCACAAATGTTAACTGCCTTCTTAATTTCTTATGCACTAATACAGGCACTGGAATGTGCTGTGTTTTATGCTACCTAAGTGATAAGAACAAAACTGAATCACAAAGAAGGTTAGAAACAGCGAAGCCATGCAGCTGAAGCATTGATAAGCGAAGTAACATTGAGGTGGAATTTTATGCTCTACTAGGTGCACTTGCTACCATGGCTTTACTCTTAAACCTGCTGATTCACACACTGTACAGAGCTTTGCTGCAGGGTTGTCTCAAAAAGAGTGGGGAAAAGCCAACAACTCACAGGTGTGATTTTTGCAAGGGCTTCAGAGACTGATAACAGGCCTCCTGCCAGAAGCCGTAGATCCCACAGCCAAATATGGCTGGTCCCATTACTGCACTTCTGCTGATCCACAGAAATACAGAAGTGTGTTAGTAGTGTCGTTAAAAAAACAACCTGCTTATTGGCCTTTAACAGTTTCCCAGCTGGATTACTGACTCTCAGCACTCAGCACCTGTGACAGCTGTCTTTCTGAGCACTGCTTCCCACTGTAAGAATCTGCACATCCAATCATCTAAGAACAAAAGAATGTGGATGCAGCTGTTTTTCCTAATTATGGTCTATTCTGTTAACTGCCTAAAGTTCTTAGCTTATAAGGTCATTTTTGTTAAAGGTGTTCTAGAGACAGACATTGGCTCAGGAGTTTCATTTTCAAGGAGTAAGAAAATTGTATTATATTGTCATGATTTTAACTCCTGCCCAAAAGAAATCAATCAGGAGAGGAAACTGCAAACAATGCTAAATCCGTTGCTTCTTACCTCCAAAAAACAAGAAGAAAACCTTACAGCAAAAAGCTTATGGTGCTTAGATAGTTTTCCTCTGATGATTCATTCAAAAGACACCCTTTTAACCGACATTGTTCGATAGTAATTAAAAAAAAACCTGTGAATATTAAATTAAGTTTTCCAGAAAGCTAGAGCATAGTTGAGATATGGGCAGAGTGGTTAAAAAAGAGATTTATCGTTGAAATTGAAAACCATATACAGGTGGAGAGGGGCTGTGGCAGATCTCTTACAACACTGCACTCTCAGCCTCAACTGCTTCATGTCTCCGTAGCTCTGCTCCTCCACGCCTCCTGTTTTTCTTGCCTTCCGTTATACACTCCAACTTCTCTCCTATTAAGGTCAGTCTGTGAATCTGGCTGCAGCCAAGCTCATTTTCCTGTTCAGTAAGCATGATGAAAGAATGAGGGGTTGAGAGAGGAGCGTACTGACAAGACGACCACAGTTCCTGTGTGGAGGGTGAGGTAATCCCAGCCCCGTACAGTAGGATCTTTGTAGGCTGTTCCCAAGCAGGGGACCGCCAATCTGACACACACATGTCACCAGCTTCGACTGCAAGGAACCCAAGCTTGTAGAAACCTGCATCTAAGAAACAGAACAATGCTCACATTGTCAGGACTCAAGGTGTGTGATATCTTGCATGGTGTATTTACCTTTGGAAAATCTGAACAAGCTTTATTATGAATTTCATTTCTTTAAACATCATCGTAGGTAGAACTGGCTCTCGTGCTTGTTGCAACAAGAATTATAAGAGTCACAATATTTGTTTGTGGAGCTAAAGAACAGCAGGGTCTGTCCTGGAGTGGATGCTTGAATCAATTACAGTCGGAACTGCTGTTTCCCACTGTTTCTTGTCAGGAATTTAAATGCTCTACATGCCTGCAGGACTACTAAGTGAGTCAAGGATCAATGTCTCTATATCAAATTGGAAATTCCATATTTCTCTAAAAAATACATCGTTTTTATAAAAGCACAGAAAAGCTTATATGTCATAGCAACTTTCTTATATTTACATGGCTAGAAATATGTATATGCTGATATATTGTTTAAAAGAATCACTACTCAAACGTCAGCCTACATTTTGTCCACTGGGGCCAGATGTTCAATGGGCTGCTGCATCGAGCTGCTCCAGTCCCTGCTGGCACAATAAAAAGTAACTACTTCATCCACAATCCATTAGAGAGAAAGAACCGATCCCTAGCTGATCTGATGTGGCGAATGTCACTAATGATTTACCAGCTGAAGAGAAGAAGTTGAAACTTTTGAAACTTTGCTTGCAGCAGAAAGTAAGGGGTTACAAACCACTGAGATAACAAGGCATCAGAGTCGACTGGTTTGGGGAAAACAAAGAGATCTAGTTTGTCACTTCAAGCTACATCTGTACATAGGTCCTTTAACGTGTGTATAAGAGTCACAATGCCAAAACCGTGAGAACTACTGTAGCTAAAGGATATGGACCTTAATCTTAGAACGAACAGTTTAGCTAAATCACAGGAAAGGGAAATTGTTCTTAAATGCCTGTACGGGCATTAGCATTAGGAGGCTAAATCAATGTTAGGAAATGTTCACCACTTAAGGAGTAACACTGGCACTCTGTCAACTGACAATAGACCTTATACAGGTTACCCTTAGTAATGAAACTCATTAAAAAGTTACATAAAAAAAGCCATGGATGTCTGTTCAGATTGATTGGTCAAAGCAATCCCAATGTGCCTTTGACTTCTGAAGACTTATGTGTTTGAAGGAATACTATTCATTTGTTCTCTTTATGAGGAAAGAAAATCATGACTCAGTTGCTCTGTTTGAAATCCCAGAAAAGCACCTTCTCTCTTTTTCCACTACAACAACACAGTTCAGAAAGCATGCCAGCGGACCAACTGCAGATTACACCATGAAGACAGACAGAGCAAAGGCAGGAAAGAAAACTAAGGGGAGGCAACACAAGACCTGATAATAAAATTTCCACACAGCAGAAAAGAGAAAAGCCTGTGGACTGAGGGAGAGAGAAGAGAAGGGGAGAATTCATCTCGTCCCCATGCTTGCTAGCAAGAGTAGCACAGGACACAATATTTCATGAAAACAATTAAACTTATCTGGGATTGGCCAAAGAAAAGGATGAGGTAATTTAGAGAAGAACGGAGATATGTCAACAAGAAGTTAGCTACCCAAACACTTGTCCCTGAATGCTGTATTTTAGTGCTTTAAGGAGTATAAGAAATAGCTATGAACGGCACTGCCTTTGAATGGAACTGGAACTCCAGCTCCTTTTCTTTTCAGAAGCATAAACAAGGATGTGGTCGGTTCCCTTTTCATAAACTACCACCTTTTTTCAAAGTAAGTGCTTGAAAAGCCTTCACCGCGCTTCTCCTGAAGTGTCACATTCCTGACGATGCACAGACATTTCTTGAACACCACTGGAACAAACGCACACTGATCCACAAAAGCAGCAGATACACAAGCACCAGCTTGCTTCAGGCTTGCTGGGACAATGAATCTAGCTTTTTATGCCTTGCAGAAGTGTAAATATTTCACTAATTCAAAGTGCAAAAGGGCACAATATTAAAATAATCACAGCAGTTCTCGTGGAAATAAAATCTATTAAGTAAACAGCTTATTTTATCTGCTTTATTAATTTATCGCTCAGGTCTATTTAACGTCAGTCCAGACTGCATTTCCCACTGTCTTGTACTGTACTTACAATGAAAAACAGCTGAAGACATTTTAAACTCTTGTGAGACAGACTTTTTTTACTACCCATTATACATCTCTTAAAACATTTTCCTGGCCTCTGGGGATATGTATGATTAAGACGAAGAAAACAGACAGAACATGCTTCAGTTGACAAATGACTTTCCTTGTCCTTGCCAGACCTGAAGAAATACTGCTGAATTTAGTGAAAGCAATTAATCTAAAGAAGACATTGGAAGCACAGAAAGAAGGACGGATAACAATTTAATTTTATAACGTACTACAGTACATAACCAGCATTCCAGAATCATGTCCGATACATTACAGAATTAAATAAGGCATAGGCCATTTATTATTTTAATTTGGAATCACACCTTGGTTTGAATTATACTCCTCCGATTTTAAGTCGCTAATTGTAAATTAATTCGGCATACTGCTGCTGCTCTTGCTCCAGCACGGTGAGGTTAGGTTCAAGTGTGCATCCCTCCTAGATCTCTGCTGTTATATAATGCCTTCAGTGTCTGCTGCGGTCTCTATAGCACCAATCGGAGAAGAGATATGGCTCTCATTGACAACACAGCAGTCTCACAGTGGTCACTATTCAACAGGAGGTTAAGGACAGACACCTCAGCCAATTCAAACTCAACCAAAACCAGTAGCACTCAGTTGTGAGTTGTGCCAGTTGTGCATGGGGAATCACAGTCCTGAGCAGGCAATATCTGCATAGTTGGCTTCAATCTGCATTCCTAATGAAAACACAGGCCACCACAGAGATACTACAATTTAGTTGTAGTAATTGTTTAATTAATGTTTTAATTTAGCCATTGCTTTCACTCTGTTTTTAATTGTCCAAATGTCACCGAGGATAAATCATAGACCAAATGAAAACTTACTTTTTAGTTTCATGCCTTAGATTCCTTAGAAGGCAAGTGTTTAATTGATAAGACCGGCTCCTAGCCAGATCTATCATTAGCTGCTGCTGAGTCAACCGACCAAACATCAGCTATCTTAAAAAAACACCTTTCCATAAGGTGCTTTTGCCAATGGATAGATCGATCATTCATTAATTGACTTACTTAAAGATCTGCCACAGCACACCAAAATACAAAAAGGATACTAATTTTAAAACCTAAGTTCAGATAAAGAAAATAGTCATGTTCTATGGCTTTAAAAAATGGTATACAAAAAAGCTTACAAGTAAAATAATAATAAAACAATTATCTATCCAGTCAGTAACTGCTAAGTCCAATAAAAGTATGACTGCAGTGACTCAGACTCAGACTTTTTATGCCTCTGCTTCCAATATAAAGACAGGTTGAAGGCTTGTTAGAAAGGTTGGAAAAATTCTATATGGGAGGCAGAAGAGGTTTAGGAGATTCCCGCAGGTACGGACAAAGATCAGGTTAACTAGCATTCCAACCCTTCTCTGGGGTCAAGCAGCCAGTCACCACCTCCTCAGCTGCAACCTAGATTCCTCGCTCATTGACAAAGAGCACTCCTACCTCGGCACAAACAGAAAAAAAAGCCCAGTACGGCTGAATTAACTCAGGAATCTCTTCAGAACGCCCTGTTCCCACAGAGTCCAGGTTCCATCCTGCTGTCTGTTTCATGATAGCCCGATATTGTTTTTTAACAAGATGGTTTATTGACCCTAGGAAATCAGCGAGAAGCTAGTCACAGCTCTCTGGTTACATTCAAGGGAGGGGGAGAGGGAAGTGGGGATTGCAGAGATTTGGAAACGAAGGAAAACTAAACCGACAAAGTACTGTACCTAACCAAAAAGAGAACACTCCTAGTGCCTTTGTCAAAAAAAATGTCCAATGGCTTTTTAGTTCTGTAAGGAGGGCTTTTGCTTAAAGGAAAAACTATATTCAGCATTACCACATTAACAAAAACACTACACCTGAGTAATTCTGACGCGTGACCTATTTCTTTTAAACCTCAGGTCACACAAACATTAGCAAGAGCCAAATACAACACATTACACGTCTCTGAAATTCAAGTCTAACAAAGTGCTATTTAACATTGTGTCAGTAAAATTATTTTGTCAGTAACAAATGTGCTGTGCCAGGACATTTTCTGGGAAGTACAGCATATCATTTTTGTCCTACAACAACAGAAAGCATTGTTTCACCCATAGTCTCTTCCTAAAAGACAGGCCTTCCTTTGTTCATTAAGGAAACGCATAAAATATTGACGCTGTGATTTAGAAGCAGACACTTTTCCTTCCCTTAAGGCTCAGACTGTAAAATGGGTCCATCAGCAACATGCTGCTGTGGTCACATTTAAAATATGTTCACTATAGCTTTCAGGAGTCATGGGAAGTCAGAGCAGAGTTTAAGCTTTTATCCAAATATAGGTCTATGGGATTAACACCCATGTGCAACATATGCACCTTATTTGGCTTATATCGTGAGATGAAGTGGGATAAAATCCTCAAATAAGTGGCTTAATGCCTCTTTATAATAAAAGTCTTCCAAATCCACTTTTATGTTGAAACACAAGAACACAAATATCTGTGCCCTATCTTGTTTTCTTTGAAGATAGAAAAGGAACCTCTTTCATTTATCAAAACTGTTTGCTTTTCTTTGCCCAGTGTGTACAAACCACAGCATATAGTGAACAACTACAAAACAGCGTACAGGACCCCCCAGTCATCAGATCTTTAACATTAGACCTCAGTGAACCAAAGGCTAACTCGCTGTCTTACTCACCGTCTCAGATTAACTCGCTTACAACTCGCTGTATCAGGAAGGCTGGAAGTATCGCTAATCCTAATTTCTCACTTTTCTCCCCCCTTCCCTCTGGTCAGCGTTATAGGAGCATAAAGGCACGAACTTCCAGATTCAGAGACAGTTTCTTCCTACAAGCTGTCAGATTACTGAACTCTACCCCTTCCACTGGCTCACGCTGATGTTTTTTTTAAGTTGTGTGTTACTTAATGTCTTATTGTTGCTGCCCCTGTTCTGCGTTTATGTTTTTAGTGATTCCTTTAATGTCTTTGTCTTTGGAGCATACATGCAAATAAGCATTTTTTTTCACTTGTGCATATGACAAATAAACTGAACTGAATTGTGATCACAAACGTTTATACTGCACCACCGGGTTTTGACTGCTTGAGCAGGTTGTGAGCCCCTTGGACTCCAGGGGCGAACAGGGAATGCACTGACCTGTCCCAGATCCAAAGTAACGTTGACTTCATTGTAGTCCAGGCTGCGGGACAGGGGTGGGCTCTGCCACCAGCGCTCTGTCCCATCGATGGCATTGGTGCTGGGGTGCGCTCGGTCACTGTCTCCTTTCATGCACGTGTCACAGTACTGACCCTGAAAGACACAGCAAGCATGTGAGACCTCCGTTCATCAAGAACAACCAGGATGTTTTCCATCAGAGGCGAAACGGTGTCTCACAACACTGATTCTATGAAGAGGATTTTTAAAGCTTGGAAGAAACTAGGGCAGCGGTTAACTGAGGCTAACTTATTCTCTCAGTTGAACTCAAAGAACCTCAGTGATCCAAAGTTCAACTAGAACAGAAGACACAGAAGAATTCCAAGACCAGGTCTGAAAACAACTGAAATAGGGGAGCCATGCTACTAAGAAATTCTGAAAGATGTTTAATTAAGTTATAGACTAGATATGCAGACTACAGTATATCTGCATCACTTTAAAAAAGGGGATTAGATAAAGTCAAGAAATGAGCAACAAAACTCATCCCAGGGCTTAAGGGGAAGACTTATGAGGACAGACGGGAGGATTGTATTCTTTCTGGTCTCAAGAAAAGATGGCAGAGTGGAGACTTGATAGTGTTTAAAACTGTAAAACAATCAATAAGGTTGATCCAAATAATTGAACAGTCTGTAGCTACGTTTGGGGAGCAAAACTAGAGGGAATAACTGGAAGCTTCACAAAAAACAATCAATACCAGAAAACACTTGATCAATGCATGGAGTCTATTAGTGAGTTATGCTGTGGAGGAAAAGGTGCAAGAAAATTATAAGCCTAGTCTTTACATTGTGATAGAATTGCTTAGTGTATATGAAAATGACAAGCATTCCAATGCTAATGTTATTATCATCAACTTTTCTGATGAACCACAGTTAATCCGCTTATTTTCCTGATTAAATCTAACCGGACGATATTAACTTATTATAAACACTTCTGTTACGAACCACACTTAAATTTCTTAAAATAGAACAACTGCTCATCAATTCACAGACAGGCATGGACTCTGTTGATATTGTGAAAATGAAAAAAGGAGGGAGAAATAATAAACAGCAAAGTCAAGTTAGTGTCATTTTCAAAACACTGCACTGAACACACAGAAAGTTAAACAAGTAGGTGGGTGAACACTGCCAGCGCCGATGTCTTCACAAAGGTCTTTATCAGTCCCGCTATCAAAGCCCAATTTAACAAATTATTGAAAAGGCTGAAAGGGAAACCTAATCCCTTTGAAGTTCCAGAGTTCACAAGGTGACATGCACTTCTGAGTTCATTATTGCCATTGCAAAATCCCCACACTGAACGTTTCCTGTTCTTGACTTATACGACCAAGGAGTGCCACAAACACAGTACACTGACCTTCCTGCTCTTGTCTTTAGGTTCTTTAGCAAAAAGGAACCTGTTTTAACAAACCAAAGACTGGGTAAAAGGGCAAAGGACTGTTTTCTAAAGACTTTACAAGACTGTTTTTAAAAGGCAAGCATTAAAAATGCTTGAGAAACAGAACAAAGGTCTAGAGTTCTTTTATACTGTACAACTACAGAGAGTCTCAATGTCTGTTCTGTGCAAACAGAATAGAGTAAAAGCAGATTAACACAGAAAATGGTCTAGCTCTTCTTTCAATGTGAGAAACACAGTAGCAAACACATATGCATTATTAAGAACATATTACAATCTGTAATGTGTTCTTAATATTTTAAATACAATTTTGCTTGCATGGTTAAATAACTTTTGCTAATATATTCCAAAGATTATTCCTCTGACAGAAGACGAAATAGACAAAAAAGCTAGTTCCAGCAAAAGAGTATGTTAAAATAAAAACTGTGTGCTTCCACATCATGCTTAAAAAAGAAGACACTCTTCTCTCTGATACTTTATTGCAAATGGAAAACTACGCCTTGATGTTGGCTTGGTTTATAGACTTGACTTACTGAAACATTGGTGAGAAGAGATGGGAAAATTGAAAGCACCTCCAAACTCCTACTGTTTTTAATTAGTAAAAAACATGTATTCCTGAGCCAGAAAATGGGATTAACTACACCGGATACAGAAGGCAGTTAGCAGTAATATATTAAAATAATCTACCAAAGAATTTTAGCCAAGTGTTGAACAGGACCTAACAATTTCCCACACCAGCATTCCAAACATTTTAATAAAATTTATAATAACTCATACAAGAGAATAAAAATAAAAGCACTCCTGTAAAATCCAACCGGATCTAAAATAAAATCTAAATCTTGCACTTAACTAGCAATAGCCTCAGTTAAAATTCTTGCTTAGATTTTTAATTATGAGCAAAGCTGCAAGGATACTGGCTATCCAAATATGTTTTTAAAAGAAAGCTAAACAGCCATGTAACCCAGTGCAATACATTTTTGGGGTTAAGACTAGTTCTTGCAATTCCATGTGAAGGGGGGAGGACTGGTGCCCAGCCTGCTGATTTAAATGTAGCTGCTGGTCTCTGTAACATCTGCTATGATGCAACGTTGCAGACGTTTCTTCCCGATGACATGCTCAACTTATCTCAAAGACCCTTGACATTTCAGACTCAAATCCATTTCCCCGTCTCTCTCTGGGTATGCTTGTTTTAGTCATCCTATCATTCCCATGTTTTATATCAAGACAGATGTGTTTAAAAACATCGAAGTTATACATGTAGAATACATCTGACGCTGATTAAAACAGAGGTCTTTTAGAACTGGTTTTCCAAGTCTTTCATACCTACGACATATACCTGTAACAGTGGGATAATCCTGGGACTGGTCCTGAGGATTAATTTTAGTTTCTGGCAATGGACCTTGGGGGACTTTGCCTTAGGCTGTCTAAAATATGAGCTCCTTTTATACCATTGGCATTCTCTTTGATTTGATCCATCCATCAACCCAAACTCACAGGCAACAATTCGGACAGCCACACCCCAGCTTTCCAAAGCTTTATCTGGAAATATTTGAAATTCCTCAAGGAAATGCCCTGAAGAAATGAATTGCTTCCTTAGATTTGTGCTGTTAAAATATTTGGTACCTAAAAGATCCACTACCCAGTTTTGTGGGGACAGCTCACCAAAAAAATATACAATGACTCTTTTTAAAAAGAAACGTTCTTGGAGAAATTTGTATTTCGGATCAGAAATAAAGCACTTCTATGATTTAAACACTGTTTAATGCAGATGTCTTGATATTCGTGATTAGAACGAAATTGAGCCTAAAGCTCAAATGTAAAAGTACTGTGCAATGAAACTGACTTGTCCTTTTATCGACATTGAAAAACCACTGGAGAACAACAAATTGCATATGCAAACAATTCCAACCTAATCCAGTTCAATTATTCGCAATGAAACTATAGAGTGCAAAACATAATTACTAACCCAATAGACTCCTTAAGGATTCCCCTGCAGTAATTGTCACATTTACTTGGCATATGTTGGAATGAGCAATTATGTAATTTCTACTAAGTAACCTGACTGCAATAATGCAAATTAATTATGTGTCTATATAAAATCTGACTTTTGGAGCCATCTCAGACAGCAGGATGCCTAACAAGCAGCTTAGAAGCTAGTGCGTAATAGTGTACATGAAACAAATCTTTATTTAAAACCGAAAATCATGATACAAAATTATTTCGTCTTTCCGTAGTTCAGTCGCGGTAAGCAACATTTGCTCCAGATTCAAAGCTTAGCGCCAATAAACCGTGTTGTATTTACAACAAAGTACTCAAAGAATTCTACTGAAGTTACACTTAAGCAAGTGCAGGGCAGGTGTTTCAGCGCTTGTTCTGTTTTGTATCCCAGCTTCTGTAATGAGTTGTTAAATCGCTTTTTACCTCGACAAAAAGCAAACTAATGGTAACTGAAACTCAGATGTGACCTCTACTGAGAATTGGCATGGTTTTAAGAACTCCCAGGCGTTGATAGTTACAAAGTTATTACTACTCTCCCATGCCCTGCTCAATAGGGATAATGCGGAAAAACGTTACAAGCACGCGGTATTTTCGGGTGTCAGCCCAATCGTTTAACCTCTCGAATAAACGTGGTCAACATTTTAATCGGTGATTATTTTTATAGTAAATCGGTGGCTTTCGGTCGTTCTTACCTGCTGTAAGAACAACTTTAATGTTTACAGGGACTGTCTCAAATTAACGTTTTTAATTGTGCAAGAAATGTCTTGGCATTAAGAGCCCACTCATTAATTTATATTTTTTTTAATCTGCACAAGCGCTTACTGCAATGATAATCGACTTTACTGCGATGAGTTAAATAAACCCTACAGAACGGAAAAGCGGGTATTTTATGTCTCCTGGAAAAAAATGTGTAGCAGCTCAGATATCTAAGCATGAACGTTTTTAGAGCTCATTGTTTTAATATTATATGGGTATACTCTTCACATTTACAGTCGTAGTCAACAGCAGTCACTCTCTACAACAGCGTACCTGAATGGTCTGGCCGGGATCCCCCGACACCGGCCCCCCTACGAGTTTGCAGTACAGATCCCGAATTGCTCTCCCGTTTTCGTCTTCTCCACAAGTTGCGGTGGCCGTGATTTTGGTGCCTTCAGCTAAATTGAAATACGGGGGATGCAAACTAAACCCGTTCACTCCGTTTGTCGGAAGCTCCTGGCCATAAGCCCCGGATAAAAAGCATATAGTCACGAAACAGCAGATGGAAAGGGCTATCGCGTTTATTCCCACCGGTCCTCTCGCCATCTTCACCTGGGAAAGCAAGACTAACTAGTTCGGGGTGAATACAGTAATAATAAAGCAATCCGGGCCGTTGATTAGTTCATTGTCCGGTAACTGTACAAGTCCCGCAGCTGTAGGGCAGTACTTGGAAACTCCGCCGCCAAGTGAAAGTGGGTAGTGGACTGCGGTCCCAGAGCTCTGCTCACCAGGGAGATCTAATCAACTGATGATGCATCAATTTCAGCTATCCGACTCAGTCACTCCGACGTCCCCCCACCCCCTCAGCTGTGGAAACCACACAATAGATGGCAGGGTTTTTTTTTGTTCAGCAAACGCGCACAGCTTCGGGATTGTGCGACTGTAATTGCATCCTATTTGTTCTTGGTCTTAAAACTGACTCGGGAAGGAAAAACAGCCACAGGAGTTGTCCGCAGGAATACTCCATACATAAATAATAAGACGTTTGCACGGAACAAGTGGAAGTATTATCCCGTGCCATAATTCCCATGGATTAACCTAAGAGTGGAACTCGGGTCGCACTGATTAATGAAAACGCTGCCAAAGTGAGGGAGGCGTCCAGTGGGTGGACGGCGTTTTCCTTCCCTTTTCTGCCCTAAAAATATCTTATTTGTGCGGCTCTGCCCAAGCTATTACGATGATAACCAAAGATGAGATTATGAGGATGGGAAATGCCCAAGGTTAACAGGATATACATTTTTCCGAAACTTAAGGAAAAAAAGTGGTAGGACTTGAAGTAATTATGCAGTCTATGTAGCTGAGTTGCGCTTTACAACTTCAGCTGTATTATTCGCTGTATTTTTAAGACTCCCACGCATAACAAGTGGTACCCACAAAGATCTATATGCCCTGCATATCAATGAAGGCAAATGCTGCATATGTTCAAGTAGCCCATACTGAGAGGGGCAAACATCATGCAGCTACATCAAACAGCCGCTTAACCCTTTTCGAAATGAACACCTAAACGTAATCCGTATATGGTAGAGTTAACTGCGAGGTTTGACTGCTTTTTGTATTTTACCACAGAGCGTGTATGCAACCCACTCATCGGGAGAGGCTACTGTAGCTAGCTGTGTTGGGCCGAGCTAGTCCGAAACACTGTATAAAATCTCCGGAGCTGAGAGGCCGTGTGGAACATCGAAACACCAAGTGGTCATCGGAGAGCTCTTGTTAAAAGTCTGCAATATGCTGTTTCTCCACTCATTTCGTATTGCTTCATTCTTTTAAGGTTTATCTTTTTTTGGGAAAGAAAAGGCTTCATTGAACAGAACGTCTCCGATGATACATGTTGAGTAATTGTGAGCATTCGGAATTAGCAATCAGTCCTGCGTTCACTTTATGTACTAAACAAGGTACCCGGTATAATATACGGGACAGGTCTTTTTGTAATGTATTTGAACTACACGTACGAACGTACAGTTCTGTTGCTCAGAGATAAACCAACAAAAACATGATTTGAGTTTTTCCCAGAATGATGGGAGATCAAATTTAAAAGCAAAAACGGAGAACATTGAGCGGTTGAGCAAGAGCTCCGTCTTGAGTCTTCATCTGTTCCCGCCAGGACAAGTGTGCTGTGGGATAGAAAATGTTGAGAAACACTGAGCTGGAGGACACAAAGGAAAAACTAGGAAGACGTGCACTTAAGAGCGAGAACAGTACGCAACTGACAAGCCTCAGAAAAGCAAAGCTAGCTGGGTGTGATTTTAGAAAAACATAACGTGCATTGTTGAAATTGTTGTAAAAGGTGAAAGGACCAAACTTTCTAGTATTTTAGTCACCCGTCAAGGAGAGAAGCAGATGTTTTTGAAAATTTATTTTACAAGGAAGTTTCCTTATGTTGATCTTCGAGATGATTAGCAGAGTAGAAATAAAGCACCCTGACTTGCAGACATTAAACAGGAGCTATGAACATGTCACGCACAGGGCTATTTATTACTGCTGAAGAACAGAAATAAAATATCTGCTAATGTACAATCCAAGTTAGATGACATCTAAATAACCGCAATTAAAAAAAAACATTTACTATACTTCACATAGAACATAGAACTACAGGAAAAAGCAAATCACAGTTTGGGTAAAGGAATTAACGGGAATGCTTCTGTGAACACCTGGGCCACCACAGCCCTGTATCTAATCTACTGTACCTGTCCAGTTAGGTGCAGCTCTGAGCAGTCAAAGGTGTTCTTGACCTTTTCACCAGTCATTGATTCAGTCAGTCACTTTACCTTAATTAGTCAGCAATGAAGTACTCTTCTTTCAAAAATATATTGACACTGGTTGTAAGGTCTATTTATCCTTCATGGTTGTCTGTTTATTGTGTAGTGTAGTGCCACCCTGTATGCAGAACAGACTGACAGTATCATTTTTTTGAAAAAGGAAATTTTATTCTAATGGTTGTGACTGCTGGCAGCCCAGGAGCTCACCATTGTGCACCGCTCTAGAGCAGAGGTCTCAAACTCAATACCTGGATGGCTCTGTGGCTTCTGGTTTGTGATTCACCTGAGCTCTCAGTTACATAGTCAGCCAGATCCTGTAAATAACTGCACAACACCAATACTTATAGCCAGCTTCTGAGGTAATAATAGGTAACTGCACCTTTAACAAAATGTTTGGTGTAATTAACACTAAAACTTCCATAAGAAAAATCCTATATATATATTGAGCAAATAGGTTAACTACTCTGTGAAAAAAGTCACTAGACCCTCCATGAATTGAGTTTGAAACCCATTTCCTAATCTCCTACAATGTGTTTATATAAGCAAATTTAAGGAGCTTAATTATCAGCAAAGGAGTGGTTGTATCAACAAGGATCTAAATTGACAGCGGAAGGGACTGAGAAGAAACCTCTCTGTATTTTTCGTCTTTCTTAATGTTGCACATTTTTCATTCAGTAAGAATTCTTTCACATTATGAAGCTTCGTTAGTTTACAAAACAGACCACCTGCATTTTAATTACATGGCTGTTTTCCACAGGATGATGATGTAGTGCAGGTGTTTTTTTTTTCAATGCCTTTGACTGCTGGGCTGTCATCCAAAAGCTATACACCAGGCTTTTCTCAAGCACTCCTTATTCCTGTCATCTGAAGAGGTGTCTCTCTGCTTTCAGTATGTTTTATGCCTGATTTGATTCACATGCACATTTCAATAAATAAAAGACTTCAGATTACACTGGGAACATTTCTGCACTTTTTAAAGAGGTGTTTGGCGAAGCACAGGGTTTGCCTCCAGTATTTTTAGTAAAAGGTTATAATTATGCTAAAAGTAGACAAATGTGGGAGAAAATATAGTTCAAAGAGATTGTCAAGGTAATAGTTTTGAATGTGAGGTAATGGGTTGATGCATTTATTCAATGCTTAGAGACACACTTGGTGAATTAACAAATCTAAATTGTTACAAGTGTTTTTTTTTAATCTCTTAGCTATAAGATAGCAAATAAATATGTACATTTATATAGCATTCTTCTTCCCAAAGGATCCCAAAGCACTTTACACAGTGGGACCCACTTCACCCACCAGCTGAAGTACAATGCCAATACCTACCTAGGTGAGATGCAGTGGCCATTCTGCACCGAGAGCCCCACTACCAGCCAACTGGGTATTGAAGTGAGCAACTCACTTTGCCAGTTTTAATCAAGAGGCAACATTACACAGGCCAGAATGTTTACCATCAATTTTCATGTCTTTGTGTGGATAGCAAAAAGAAGGGTGAACACATATAGGCTTTTGATAGGCTTTCTCAAAAGATGCCTGAGACATGGGCTGCACTCCAGTGAGAGTGCTCAGAGTCTCCAGGGAAAGACTTTCATGTATTGACCTTAAGCTATAAGGCCTTTGACAGCAAACTGGTGGGGTCACTTGTGTATTTAATTTAGGATGACTCGAGCCAGTCGTTAATGCCACATGGTGCTCATTAACAGATAAATACCAAGTTCCAAGGTTAAACAGTCACAAGTCAATAGCAGCCATGCAGGAGAATACTTTATATACAGAGGAAGTGCCCTAGTCAATCAGTCTGTAAAATAGGTGTGAAATAAACAGAACAAAGCTAAAGTGTAAGAACCAAACCTCATTAATGTACTTCATGAATTTAAATCCAGTGCAATGATCATTAAATATTACAGTTTATTCAGTATTTACCTACCTGCTTCCACTACTGCCTCTCCCAGACTCAATGCACATTGTCAGCATGTATGTACAGTATGTTCTGGTATGTTATGATTCTAATAGGACTTATAATTCTGTTTGATCCGGAATGGACAAAGCTGTCAGTTTCCCACTTTTTTAACTTTTCATAATTTTGGTTATGGTCTCTTAATGTACTGTATATATTTTACAGGGTGGCATGGTGGTGCAATAACTAGCATTGCTGCCAGAGCTGGGGCCCTGGGTTCAAGTCCTGGGATGCTGTCTGTGTGGAGTTTGTATGTTCTGCCCATGTTCGTGTGGGTTTCCTTCGGGTTTCCTATCCTGCCTTGCGCCCACTGCTTGCCAGGTTAGGCTGCAGCTCTCCTGTGACCCTGTATTGGATAAGATGAATGGAAAATGGACGGATCTATGTATTACATCTTTCGTGCGTGTTAAAGAATTTTTATCTCACTGTATTGAACCGGATGAAAAAGGTAAAAACCGTCACTCTCTTTACCTTAGAAATCTGTAGTTCTGCAAAAACCCATCCTGCAATGAAGCAAGGAGGTGGGGGTGCATTTTTGAAGTTCCTGGCACACATAACAAAACACAGGGAAGTTACCACTTGGTTTCTCACATGGAAAATTGGATTCATGGCAGACTGTGAGCCCCATTAATCACAAAGCTAATGGAAAATGGAATAAAAGTGCACACACTCAATTACTGAACCCTGTGACGTACACTGCAGTAAGCACACCATTTAAAATCAAAGCAGGCAAAGGAGCTGCAAGTAGATAAGTCTATGAATAGAAAATATTGTGGATAGCAAGCACTTCATATTGAAAACTATGTCAAAGGCACATGAATACACTAAAATTCAAGTCAGCTGACCAATTCGGGCTGAACTGTCTGCCACATTGGATAATTCATTTTTCATTTCCATCGGTTTCAGAATGTCCTAGATCCAAAATGGATTTTTCATTCTCCAATAAGACACTTTAAACTGGCAGGAACTAGAAAATCAGGAAAGTTAACAAAAGTAATGACTGTTCTTTACTCTCTACTAAAGACCAAACAATAAAGAAGAGTGATTTTAATAGCAACAAATTTATGACATTACTGGTACCAGAGGAGCAATTGTTTTAATCTAGATGTGGAATAATACAGAAATACTGAAATAGCTTTCCAGTGATTCAATAACAATAGCAGTTAAAGGCAAAAAGTGTTATCGTACGGCCTAATTATTAAAACACAAAAATACAACCAAAAGAACTCTTGAAGATATTCCGTGTCAAAAACAAATGGGTGAGAGTCTGAGGTTATACACAGGAGTACAACCTCTCATGTTCATTATTTGAATGTTTTAAAAAACAGTTAAAAGGAGTGGTGTCAGTTTAACAGGTACTTTAATGCCCATAATTAATTTTACTTGATGCTGTTGAAAAATCCTTTCACAATCTGACATTAGCTGTGACTAATCTCATTTAACAGCTATAAGAGTGTTGATAACAAGGCCTTTTACAGTACAAACAGTAAATGCTGTCCTCTGCATTAAAACTCACCGAAGGGCAATGTGCAGAATAATTACAATTTAGACTTGAATTTATGTTGCAAGTCTGTACTTGTGCTCCTACTCCCTTGAACAAAAAAGCATGACAGAAAGATTGTATCTGGTTTCTACAGTACTGTATGATTTCACAGTTCATGTATTTCAAAAGATACCTTACAAACAGTTTACTTATTAGTGGAGTATTAATCACTCACTCATCCTGATATCCCTGTCTAGATTTTTAAAGTTACTGAATTAGTCAGGCCAGGTAAAAGAACCTAGGCTATAACTGTTTCTCAATTCCCTCTCATTGCTGACTGTTCAATAATTACTATTAGAGCCACACACTGGAGTCCCCGCTCAAAGGTCATTGCTGGGATCAATCCAGGTTTCCAACTAAAAACAAACACTCCAGCAAAATCAAAAACCAAACCATTGAGATCGTAGTTTTACCCCAAACTGTGGCTTGATTGAGACCTCTAAATGTCTGAGATTAGATTTAATTCGGTTGAAAGGCCTGAGTAATCAGTTTGTGACATGATAAGATTGTATTTAGTATTTTGGCATTGGATTAGTTTTCTAAGTGTCCTCAAGACAACCTTTCTTTTTTCTAGACACAATAAAAGTAACAAAGGTAACAATATCACAACAGAGATGTCTGGATGTTTTGAATGAAGCCAGCGTTCCTGAGAGCATCCCTCATCTCTACTATTAGGCGAGTATGAAACAGTTTTGTGTTATAGTTTGCCTTTTGAAGTCTCTGGGGAGCTGAACTGCTGCCACGGTAATCCACAAGAAAAAAAAAGCTTTGATGTCTCTCTCAGATCAAGTACCTGCATGTAGTATTTTGTCTGTAGAGTTCATTTTAACCTGTTTTTTTGGTGGCCCTTTAAGTTCAGCTCCTTTGAAGTTAAATGTGTTAAATACATCCAATAGATAACAAAGAAATCAGCACATTTCAAAAGCCAGACAGGCCGGGGAATTCATGGAAAACAATACAGGTTCTTTAGTGTTTCCTTGATATTTCAAATCTGGAGGAATTTGCAAAATTATACAAAGTAAAAATCTTGAGTTTATTGAAAAGCTGCAAAAAGACCTTATAAGGTTTCAAAATAAGATCCTGAATGGCTGAAATGAGCTTGTTTGTTTTGTGCAGGTTTAGCCCTCGAGCTCAAGTCCAAGTAGTGTTGCATTGCTGATCCTATGCTATTCCACCAGACACAGGGCACAAGCTAAGATACCAGTCCATTGCACACGTGGGACGATCTAGAGAAGCTTCCCTTACTTATGCAAAGTTTGCAAATTTGTACAAATAACCTTACTCGAGAGTACAATGGTAGCATCCCACCTAGCATACGAACCCATGGCCATCCAGTCCAGAGCAATCGCAGTACTGCATACTGTCTTCTTATTATCTATTATTTTGTTGATGTATGGTCTCTGCCCCCCCCCTCCACCACCCCTAAAAGTAACAGAATAAATCTGCCTAAAGATTCTTGTTAGGAATGTATACAACTCTCTACCAACTGCCAGTCATTGTCCATAAAAAAACATTTTTAAAGAATGACTTTTGGCATGGGGTTCATGTTTCTGCATGTTCTGGTGCCAAATAAAATGCATCTTTTGTATAAACTAAAGCACAAAGGAGACCCTGATACATACCTGCCTTTTCACTAATGACAAAGACCTCTTCATGGTGATTGTAATCTATATTTTTTAGGCAGCAACAAAAGGCACCCTTAAGTAAGTTTTTTGTTCTCTGCTTTTTCCATTAAGGGAGTGTTAGACATACAGTAGATGTATATACACACATCTGTGCAACACACCTGTCTGTCTGAAATATGGTCAATTTATCTCTGTCCTTTGTTTAGATAGACAAGTCACAAGTTCCCCCAAAGCACTTGTCAGCATGAAATCACACCTGTTTTTTTGTATTTCAGATAAATCATATATTGTGCTGAAATGAAATCCTTCAAAAAAGAGATAAAACAGAATGTCCAAAACAAACACATCACACTTCCCAGTGTTTTTTCATATTGTGAGATGCAATGTTCCCTGAGTACTAAAGAGAACAGTGAGAATAGATCATTGCTTATGGTCTAACATTTCCAAAATTACCAAATTAATGCAATGGACTGCAGTGCAATTTCATACTGCATGTTAAAATGTTACAAATATTCTCTTCAAAGCTGGGCTTTTTACAGATATCAGCACAACTTCTTTATGCCACCTTAAAACCTGAAACCCAGTGCTCACTTGGAAGACCAAAATGCCATTTTAATATATTATACTTAAAGTATTTCACTACATGAAGGCATTTTAGATGAATATACTGATGACCAAACCCTCCCTAAACTGTTTTTTTATGTCTTTCTCAATCTTCAGTTGAACTCCTCTGCAGTATTTCAAGACATGTTCCAAGGTATGATACATGATTTGCTTAAATTATCTTAAAAGTCCACAGGGTCAAAGGTGACAGAGGAGGAAAATCTTATAACACTGAGAGGTTGAGATCACTTTTGTCTTAGCTATTGTACTTCGCATCAGGGCTTTCTCCAGCTATATAAATTTCTAGTTCAGGCAGATGAATTGATTTGTGATCAAAAGAATCATCATGAACGATCGACAATGGCAGATTCTGCAGTTAAGATAATAAATCAGTACATCTCCATAAATGCAAATGATCCTCCAATACCCTTTCATAGCAGACATATGACATAAAAGGCAAAAGCCAACAATAGCCCCAAAAGAAATAAAACTAAAAGCTAAAGCAACTGAAGATACGTTATCTCTTGTACCATGATAAGCAAGGATATTTTAGTCTCAAAAGATTAGAAGAAATACTTAACTGTTAATGCTGGCAGTCAGTAATTGCTGTTTTCTGAATGTCTACCAGAGCAAGGTGTGGTTGAAAGTTGGTTTCAAAGCACGCCACATCTCAGGGATTTTCTCACTGATGAAGCCTGTCATTTTGTTAAAGCAGTCATGGGAACAGAGCTAGTGTTTTGACTTCTAATATTATTTAAGTAAATTGAAGGCCTTTTGCTGTGCCCGTACTTCAAATTAGTGTCTTTTACATTCTGAGACACCTGTAATGTTTGAAATCAAAGGTCTAATTTTAAAACTTCAAATCTCCAGAATGTTTTAACTTTAGAATGCAGAATGCATACAATTCTCCTACTGTAAGCAAATTAACTGACCATCTGTGCACGGCAGTTTTTCTCTATAGCTGAATTCAAGCTATAGCCATCTGATTTCAGCAAATAATTTTTCAATTAAGATAATGCCCAGAAAATTGCACATCAACTCATAATTAAGTCTAGTCGCCACTCATTTCCCCTTGCCTTGAAATTCCTTTGTCCTGCCAGTTGAATTCTGACGAGATTAAATAGACATTGCTTCATAATTTACCAACCACTGGGAATCCCAACAGCGCTAATGAGGTCGCACTCATTATCGTTCCTAAGATTAAAAAGCAGTGTCAATGCGGTGCTGTGCTAGAAACAGATATTACTCATTTAAGGATTAAAAAAACTACAGAGGTCCAAGCAGGGATCTGCATCACAGTGTGAGCTGCAAAGGAACAAGTAGAGGTTATACCACACTAAGCAGAAGAAATAAGAATTTAGTGTGGAATTAACTTCTACTTGATCCTTAGAATGCTGTAGTTTAAAGGGTTGTACATAGTGCTTGCTGCTTCTCATTTGCCATTTTGCAACAAAAAGTATACTAGTAAAGATTACAATGGTCTGAACAACATTGAAAAATATTGAAAATGCTTCTTTCTCCTGATTGTTCAGAAAACTGAGGACTTAACTTGCCTAAAAACATGAGAAAGGATGCAAATGCTAAGAGACCATTTTGCCTGTCTGGATAGTTTGGTTGACATTAGGTGTCAGATCAATCCATTTATTTCTCGAAAGATCCTAGAGCATCATCTTCAGCAACAAAGGCGAGTAGCTTGTTTCATATATCCACCAACCTTTGGATAAAGAAGTGCTTCCTGTTTTGAGTGCACTGTCTCTAAGTCCCTGTTCGGCACTGACCCTGTAGAAAGTCACTGTGTACTTGATCTATAATGCACAGCTGCCAGATCAAGTACACAGTGACTTTCAAAATTTGAAATACCCCTTGGACCATGCTCACAAGTGCAGAGGTCTGAAACATTAAGAGCAAACGTGAATTTGCACACTCTTCTTATTCTCAGTTTGAGACTCAACAGTGTGCTACAACACATAAAGGCACATTGGAAAAAATCCTTTCTGCTCAGACGTTTATCTCATGGAACTGCTAAACACTGTTTCACTGGTGGAGATTAGAAACAGAAGGAAGTCTAGAAAACAGAAAAAATAGACAAGCACTAAATGAAAATACTTCACTGTATATTTAATACTTAACCAGGCAAGAATACAATCTCATTGGCAGAGATGGCTTGTTAATGGGAGACATTTCCAGGGCATCTGCTCTGCTGAGAGACCTCTAAGGAAAAAGAAGTTGCCGTGTAGGTGGCACATGTCCCACTGGGCCGGAATATGAAAGCAATGCCTCAGTATGATGAGAGCAGATGAGTGTGCCGTAGGAAGTCCTTTGGAGAGGTCCTGATTCATGGGAAATGTAAAGTTCCCTTGCAATTCAGTTGGAGAAACAATTACTCTCTCCTCCACCTGATGTGCTGTGTAATGGGGCTGCAGACAGAATGGTTGGCCCTCATCACCAGTGAGGTATCATGGTGCTGTACTTCAGTGGTGGATGAAATAGATCTCGCTCTTACTATGTAAAAGTGCTTTGGAATCCTTTTGGATGAAAAGTGCTTGATAAATGCAGGAAGTAGTATTATTTCCCATTAGTACAGCATGACATTTACTGGAGCAACAACGTATATTTTCCACAAAATCAGAAACAGAACCTTCTTGGGTATTAAAAGCATGCGGTCTTCTCACAATTCAGCCTTACACGGGTTAACAACCTAGGTTTTTTTTTTTTTTTAATTTTTATTTATGCTTAACAAAAGAACAAACATTACAATACAAACAAGAGTACATATAACAATTCCAAACAAAAATATCGTCAGGGTACATACTACTACATCAATTCAAGTTATGAAAAAAGATTAAACTAAATAAAAATAATGTCCGCACCGCTTTCATATTTTTGCATTTCGAAATAGTCTGCAAATACCCCTTTACTTCCATTTCAAAATGCTCAAACACAGGGTACCTCCCAGACCACTTCATTTTATGTATGTGATAACGAGCCAATATAATAATTAAATTTATTACAAAATAAATTTTTATATTGTTTTCACTGGGGCTGAAACTTAACATAATATCTTTTTCAACAAAACAAATATCAATATTTGTCTCTTCTTTTATATAATTCTGCAGAGGGGGGCAGATTGGTGGTTTTAAATCGTTGGGTAACAAGAGTTTTAACTGGGTAAATTCGATGAATTATTTTGTATGAAACCTCCTTAATTTTATTGGTTATACAATATTTATTGGGCATCATCCAAATCTTTCTCCAATCAATGCGCTTTCCAAATGCGGAATTCCAATATATTGTAGTCGCAAGTAAATTATCATTTTTTAACAAGGATCTCAAAAATTGGTTATTACATCCACAACTCACAATATCCTTTCCTTGTAGTTTAATATGAGCTGTAAATTCTTCCAAGTTAACAACCTAGGTGGCGGCGCTAAAGGCTTGCTAATGCCACCTGCTGGACGTACTACACTATTACAAGACTTTACTTCAGCACACGCATTTGTCCAGGATTAAACCATAGCATTACAACAAGGTCTTTGGGAAAGGTGAATCCTGAAAGTAATTTTCTGTCCCCAAAAACATTTTTCCCAAATTCTGAATGTCTGCATTTACACCAGCTGATGAAGACTTAATACCCTCAACTGTGTTTCATGTTGATGTATTATTTAAGAAAATGTGCATCATTTAACTCAAAAGAGTATTTTGAATAACTCAGTTCAATTTTACCATTTTTAGGTAATGAACATTTTATACATCTATGGAACTGTGGCCTTGATTAATTGATTTGATTTTGTCTAATGTTTAATTAACAAATAGGTTGTTTTATGTGACCTGTTTCAGATTCTTGAACTATCACATGTATCAGGTTAAAAGAAAAATGTTAATAATTTGAAAACTGTAACTTAATAGTAGCAGAATAAAGCTAGCTGGACAGCAATGGCAATTTGAGAAATAAACGTAGCAAACCCTGATCTACTTGAGCTAGTTAAATTAGATCTAGATTGAGATTAAGCAGACTAGACCCATGAGATTAAATAAAATAACAGGTCTTTCAGCCTCTTATATGGAGATGACAAGGACCTTAATTCTAAAATCTATGTTTCTGTCAATATTTTTAACAAAGTGATACATCGAAATTAGGTGGGGGCCAGATGTTAGCTGTGTACATCTTTAATCACAGAATTTCAAACAAAAAAGTCTGCTTTTATGTATAAACAATTAGAATGCTATAAACCAGGCAGACACAGTTTACATTCCTAATGCAAATGCAGAGACCAGCTCAAGATGCTATATTGAAAACACTCAACACAAGTCATTAAAAACTACATTTGTATAAATTTAAGTTTAAACAATTGCAAAACTTTAAAACCTAAACACCCACACTGTTATTTAAAATTAGCACTAAATCTAATACATTTATACCGGAATTACAGTAAATGTCCAGAATTGTAGCATCTTTGTTTTAACTATGGACCCTGTGCATAAATAGCTGAACAAAGTTACCTTTGAATTATTTGAAATACGGCAATCACAAGAATTTAAAAATATATTTGTTTAATAAACTATAACGGATTCCAAAGGCTTGAATTACAATTACCGACCCAGATATTCAACTAAGACTGGCTATACTCTAACCTACAATGCAACTTTTTAAGATGATGTTCAATTTTAATTGCACAGCTATTGAGAAATACCCTTGTTGTACAGGTACTCCTCCATTCACGCTATTTATTAGCCTAAGGACAAAAACTAGGACAAAAATAAAGTTTATATGAACTTTCATGCAAAAATGGCAAAGGGAATTCAAATTTTGAATTTGAATCTGTTTTTCTGGAAATATTTCTTGGGTATTTCTTCTTGAGCAGATTACATTGTAAGCAGACAATTTTAGTTCTACAGACATCAAATCACAGGACTTCTAAACAAAAATACAAAAATGTATACAGTCTGGTTTGATATATAAACCTTAAGAATGCTAAAGATTAGTCACAGTTTACACATGTACTGCAAATACAGAGAAAAACCCATTATACACTGTAAGACACCCAACACATTTCTCAGAATTAGACTTACATACATTTTTAGATCTACTAATAGTCAGTCTTAAGATTGACTATCAAAACGTCAATCAGTCACACTACTATTTAGTACTAAAACTAATACCTTCACCCCATAATTAATTGGATACTGTTTCACCCAACTCCATATAAACTCCCCAATTCACTTTTAGGATTATTTAAAATGCAGCAATAGGAGCACTGTATTGTTTTTTTTACTTAGAACCTCCTGTATGGATGGATTATATACCGATAACACAAACCCTGGTGTCTGTAGGACATCAATAAGACAGGCTGTTCTGCACCCAGTGCCCAAAGTCCTTTGACCAAATGACATTTCATGTTTCTCTGGCTTCCCTGTAGTATTTTGTACTCTAGAAGTGGCCCCGCAAACTACATTTTCCAAGCAAAAAGATTTTTGCAAGATAAGGCAGAAGATTTATCTTGGTTGCGCTTCAGGGTTTTACTGGCAATAGCAATGCAACCAAAAAAGACAAAACTGCTTCTTTTGGCTTTCCTAGAGTCCCTTTTTAGTCACAGATAATTTTCTCAAACAGCTGGACTCCCACCATCTATTTTTAAAAAGTGCTCTTGCACATTCTTCCATTACAGCCGGCTTGAAGAATGCACTGATTCATTCAATTATAAGATAACTTACTTTAAATAACCTCTCATCCTAGCCTTAAAGCCAGAAAAAGCTCAATGAATTGTGAGAGCTTTAGTAGACGTTTGCTCAACATGATCTTATGTAATAAGGTTTAACAAATGACAGAGGTGCACCTGGATTTTAGTATGGTGATCACCAATTCTCATCCTATTCTTGCTACTGACTTAGGTTGTTGCCAGTGGTGAAAAAGACACATTTACTCCTGTTTGACTGCAAAAACATTTGTCATCTCACTGTTTCTATTAAGTTTTTGTGAACTCATGCTGTGCTGTGAAAGAGAAGCACATACTGTAACTGTCACAGAAAGCCCCCTTAATAAATTCAGGTCATAAAATCATTGTCATACTAAGGCTAATAACACCAAATCTCTTCTTCAGCCAAGATGATTACCTGAGTACTGGATATACATTTTCCAAATCCTAAAAGATACCAATGGGAATTCCAACGGATTACTTTATGCTCGGCAGAAAAACAAGCAGAGATATACAATTAAATATACTTAGATCCATGAACAGAATGAGCCATTTTACTTTTTTACTCAAAAGGAGAATGAATGGTGGATGTCGGGAACAAGCAAACAAGCCACATCATTAAAGATGATTCCAAACATTGTATGGTAACCTTTGGATCAATAAGCTACTATAAGACAGGCTGTCATCTGTAACGTTCTGGTGCTCTAATTTTTCAGTCTTTAATATAGTCTTTATCTGCAAGTTATCTGTAACATGCCCGACAAGCTGTAAGCAGTGGCTTGTAATCTTCTAAATTTTCCCATGAGATTGCTGTGACTCAGAAAAATGTTTAAAATATATAAAAAAAACAAAAGCCTCATGTTACATACTATAAATAAACTAATGATGGTAACTGAAAAACTCAAGGACGTCACATTAGCCACAGACCAGTGCCTGCAAAACAAATTCCTTTTAGCCGATCTTAAATTTCATTTGAAAGGAACAAACCTTGAAGAAATCTCCAATTAACTGCTAGTGTAAGAGCTTTGACGCTAGTTTGTATTAAAATAGCAGTCTACTTCAGCATAACCTTTAAAAGGAAAATGTTTCTTTGAAAAAATATTTCCAAGACACTGGTTTGCGTCTTCATATAAAGACAGAAAGAGGATCCATTTAATTAATGTACCCATTAATAACAATTTAATTTTCCCCCAGTTGTAACAGCTCTATGCTATGCCTAAGATATGCTGTGACAAGGTTTAATCAAACCTGCTTTGCGTTCTGGGGACCCATAGCCCAGCCGTTTCTTTCACCTTAAATGAAATATGTTGCTGTAGAAGTTTTTATTTCTACAGTGGAGAGTTGGAAATCAGATTCAACTTCAGACAAACTTTTGTAAATTGTCTTTCAGCTCTTAAAAGGTCAAATGGAATTGACTTTCAACACTGCACCCGTTTCTGAGTTTCAGAATTGCCCTCTCAAAGGTGTGCTGCCTGAAATAGAACCAACTGTACCTCTGTATTATAGCAGTGTCTCATACAGTGTCATTCACAATTCTCTGTTCATCATAAATGATGAGATTTATCAACTATTAAGAAATATGTAATCAGAAGTAATGGTAACAAGTTGAGGAGAGGTTGCATAAATGGCCTGTATGCCAAGGATTCTGGAAACAGCAACCGTGATGTATGGTAGTTGTGACACTCAGGAATGACCAAAGTCTAAACTAGCAAACATCAATTTAATCAAGAGATTTAGACCTTAAAGGAATTGAAAACCAGTAGACTGTTTCTCCAGGACCAGAGTGGGAAACGTCAGAGAGGGTGGAAAACCCTTCAACTATTACTATTTAACAAGTGACGAGTGATTCACAGCTGCTAGAGTTGGTAGCTAAACTCCAAACATTTTAAATTCTTAAACCTTGGGTTTCTACCTTACAGGCAGACAGATCCCTTAAAAAAACGAAGGCTAAATAACATACTTGTTCTTCCAATAATTAAAGACAACAAAATCAGTTTCTTTTTCCTTTTTATTTTACAAAGGACAAACTTCAAAATCACATCTTCAGATTCAGAAGTTCCTGAAAAGATCAGAAAAAGAGATTAACACAATTACAAACTACTTACTAATATTAGGTTTCAGTTTTGATAAAATCAGTAATTTCCTATGATGGGGTGTGGTTCAGTAAGCAAAGCGCTCTACAGCATTCTACAGCGGGAGTTAAGTTAACTGCAATAAGAAGCAGTGCTTGCAAGATGAGCAAAATACATTGTATAAATGGTAAAGGATTGCATATTCCGCCAGAATTTATACACAGATCTAATGACCATTTATATAGAGCACAGTACATTAAAACAAGACTACGTGACATGGGGAGCAATTAGAAGCTAATTTCACACCGAAAACTAAAAACAAATTGTGTCTATGGATTCTTCTTCAGGTATGTGAAGATTAGTGCTCTTCATACTTTTTGAAGTGAAATTAAAACTGCTTGTTCATCAGCACCTTGCACACTGACAACTTCCTGCTTGAACCATGCTTTGAAATAATTCATCTTATCTTTGCAAAGACAGGGCAGCAAGTCACTGCGATCCATCACTTCAGGCTAAGGCAACATCTTAGAAAACCGGTCACATAACAGTGCTGCCGATTCTCAAAGATCAAAGCAATGGCTAGAGCTACACAGCCCATTCAGAGAAGACAGAAACCCCCAGTTCCAGCATTCCTTTCTTTCTCTGCAGTCACAGTGCCCTTACTTTGAGACAATGGTGTCGTTCTTCGCCAGCCTCAGGAGGGAGTCATCTGCTTCACCCTGTAAAAGAGCAACGCCCTTCATAACCCAATCCTAGTTAAAACTGCAGACTGAATTTTCAGATGAACTCCCCAGACACTCACAAATGCGTTTTTCAATGCCAGTGTCTCAAACAATGAGCTGTAAATAGCTATCTAAAAGCTTATAGCCAAGCAAGAATGATTTGTGAATAAAACCTCCAAGTTTTAATTTACTTTGAAAGTAAAACGGCATTCATCTAAAAGTATATACACATTACAGAAATGATCAATAAAGTAACTGTTCACGGTACACAGCATACAACTTTACATATGTATTAGCAAAGACCTTCTGATCTACAAACTGCACTATCATTGCAAAATGTCCATGTGACCCAACAATTGTTACCGATTTCCATATTTTGGGTCTTGCCAATACATACATGGAATTTAAAAAAATCACTACCATCTTTAATATGAAATCTGAAAGGCAGCAGTGCAGTCTTCCTTGCTGGGGTAAATTAATTAGGAGTAGAATATTGACTGTTTACTGCCAGCATCCAAGATAGGATCAACACAAAACTGATACTGATCGCGCAGTGTTACATTCGGCTGGCTTGAACCCATCCAAAGGAAACCAACTATAAAAGCTTGCACAACTGAACTATATCCCCTACTTAACTTAAGCAGTTCGATTCAATATTGCTGCCCCTTATGAGGAAATGGGTGCTAATCACAGGTAACGTGATGAAGATGAGAACCTATGTAAGCGCATGGGTGTAGTCTTCTTACCATTCTGCGAATGGCTCCACAAATGGCGTACGTCTTAAATTGCCCGTTGAACCTGCCTGTGACCTTGTCTACCTGATGGTCAAAGGGAAAACAAGCTTGGGATTTCAAGAGGGAACACATTCGAACAAGGATTAACACAGAATTATTCAAATCTATATATATTCCTTCCCGAAATTATCAGCGCATAAAACTGATATTGCTAAGAATCCTCAATACCAGTTTATGCATGTAGAAACTCTAATAAGAGACTAAACCTCAATCGCAAGCCATCACTGAGCAAATCGAATCTGAGAGCAGCTCTCTGCTTAGGTAAAACTTCTTATAACCTTCACACAGATGCAGATTAATCAGTTGTCATCACAAAACACAGTACAGCAACAGACATGTCCTAACACAGCTTCTAAACATAAATATAAAGCCAGTTTAGATTAAACAAAGATGAAATCTTACCTCAGCAATGTTGATCTGAATAGAGGCATGGTCCTTAGCACCAATGATTCTATTGCTCGCAGAGCTAGAAGATGAAAAGTAAATAATTTGAAACTTACTGTGCATAAAGTGATGAACTGAGGAACCCTACAGTGGAAAACTCACCCCAGATTAAACTGCTGAGTCACTCCCACTTCCAGTTTAATTACCTCTGCTTTAAGCAGAAGCCTTGGTTATTTATGCAGGACATAAGACTATGCATATTCTGACAGTTAAATTTGGGGTCCCATATCCTTTCACAGGAGGCCAGTGAGTCTGCAGGTTTTTGAGATCTCTTCAAAGCACCAGAACCCAGAGAACTGGGGGAAGTTGGTCCAAGTAAGAAAATAAGGCCAGTCCGATTATGAAAACCCCAGCCAGACAGAAAACCAGTACAGACACCAGCCTCCCAGGATTGAGGACTCCGGACTTAAATCAACATCAGCTCAAGGTCTAAGAGATGCAACAATCCCATCCAGTTAAACCTTAAACTGACAAGTTTAATACTTCCTCTGAACGGCTCAAAAATTGAAGAGCTACAGAAGGCTGAACACATTCTGAATCAAGAGCTGGACTCCCCTGCTTGCAGAAGCACATAAGGACATCTGAATAATGGAGGTAAATAAAACTACTGAAGGCAAACTACAGGAAACGAGTTTTGCACGTTACCTTCAAAGCAGCACCGAGCTGGTGAATCAAGCACAATCCTGATGGATATAACCTAAAGCAGTGCTAAGCCGATAAGACAATTCACCAACTCCTTAACACGTTTAAAAAAGCGTTACGTTTGAAAGTAAAAAATAAAATAACGGGCAATCCTGTAGTGCAAATTGACAGAGACACAGAAAATGGTAAAGATGAGACTTCTTTGATTTCTTATGCTGAAGTATTTTCCACCCTCTGTAACGAATAAAGCAAGACTTACCATTTACGGGGGACGTAAAGATCCACGAATTCACCGGCATCGTTCTGCATCTTGATTTATTTTAAGGAGACGCGTCCCACGGTGGTCTGTAAGTGAGTGATTTATTCCAAATTAGACTAGAGCTCACGGTATTGTACATATTGCATATCATCCGATGTTGTCTGTTATCTCGCATGTAAATCATTTTTAGGATTTAGGCTAAAATCAGCATTGAATCTGACTTGCAGGTCAATCTAAACGACATATCACAGCTATAAGCTGCGTAGAGACATCACGGTCTCTATGCGATCAAATGACTCTTCTTATATTAATAACGTTCAGGCACAAATCATTAATAAAATCGAGGACATAAAGAAAAAGCAAAACATATTTCTCCGCCAGCTCACAATAAATGCGCTCCACGCTAACATGTGGCCGATTTCTCACTGGTTTCTTGGTCTGCCGAATGCTTTTGATAATAATAATTATAGGGGTACAAATCACAAACAGATAAAGTATGTAGCTTAAGTTCGGCAATTTTCAATAAACTGATATTAAACGGTGCGTTTATTTATTTTTTTTACAGTTTACTCGAGAGCACGCTCCCTCTTACCTCTGCTTTGTATAATGGCCGACACGGAAAGGAAGAGCGAAACCACCGGAAGATGTCAGCAAGGGGTTGCCAGAACTGCTTCCGGTTAGACTGCGTCGTTTAGGCTACGGTTTAAGGGACTTTTATTTTGAAAGGTGCTGCCAAGCTAGCGTCGTTAAATGTAGCTAGCATCACGCTACTTTAGACTACTGTACGGATAGGGTGGGTTTTAAAGAAAAACTACACTCCCAACTAACAGAAAGAAAAGGTAGTCTGTATATTCTCCGGGTAAAACTACCCCCCCACAACGAAAATTTCACAAGTACTCTACTGGTCCAGTAACCATCTACGATTAAGTTCTCCTAGAATAGGGCGTTTCTGACTTGTCGAGGAAAACATTTTTAACGAATTTCTATTGGTAAACCCACCCAGACATAAACATAAAATTAAACGGAAGTCTATTAGAAGTAAATGTACTCACACCAGGTGGCAGTCCTCCTGGGACAAACTAAGGTTGCTGCTGGAAGAGGTGTTAGTGGGGCCAGCAGGGGGCGCTCACCCTGCGGTCTATGTGGGTCCCAATAATAAACAGGTGCCGTCCTTTGGATGAGACATAAAACCGAGGTCCCGACTCTGTGGTCATTAAAGATCCCAGGGCGTTTCTCGAAAAGAGTAGGGGTGTAACCCCGGCATCCTGGCCAAATTTCTCATTGGCCCTTACCAATCATGGCCTCCTAATAATCCCCATCTATGAATTGGCTTCATTACTCTGCTCTCCTCCCCACTGATAGCTGATGTGTGGGGAGTGTACTGGTGCACTATGGCTGCCGTTGCATCATCCAGGTGGGGCTGCACACTGGTGGTGGTGGAGTGTCCAGAAAACCGCTATATAAGTGTAAGCAATTATTACTTTAAAAGTACGATTAAAAGCAGATTTGCACGTTATACTTCTAAACTAAAGCGCAGTGTCAGAACAAGAGCAAATTCTGTGTGAAAATATTGATGAATAAAATGAGGGGCATGTGTGTCAGTCACATGAGATTCATATTACTTGTTTATTACTTGTTTACTATAACAGCAATTGTCATGTTATGGCTAATAGTGACTATGCAAATAAATCGAAAAGAATATACCCTGTACTACAGATGCATTCATACTTAATGTGTGAATCAATGATGCTTCAAGTAATGTTCCACCATGTTAATCTTCAAATAGATATGTAATGTAAACTAGTCAAGCAAAAAAAAAAGTGACTTAAAATCTATACATGAACAAGTGGAAGTTAACTCTGTGCTTAAATGTTTCTGTTTAGACTGCTTCTTATTTTCTGTAGTCTAATGGACTGTAAGTGGACAAGTGCTTAGAATGTGAGTTGTCATTTCTAATAACATCATGCAACATTTCTGACCCGCAGGCCAGCTGTATGATGGCCTACAGCACCTCCAAGTCTCTGCGTGTGTTTAACAGAGCGAAGTGTCATCAATTTAATAAGCAGTGAACTAGAACATGCCAATTCTGAACACAAAAAACCCAGAGGCACATACGGAATACAGAAAATATATTTGAAAACATATATATATATTCATTGTTTATCCAAAATAGATAATTAAAAACCGATTCCATTCGCAACAGTACTTTATGATCTTAATGACTGGTAAACCAGCACTCTACAGTCAAGCACAAATGTGTCAAAAGTGGACATGAGGTAATAAAACATGGGATATTTAGGGAAGGAAAAATAAAAAAAGCAAGGGCGGAAATGGGTATTTAAATAATGTCCAAGTGGAAAAACCACATTCTATTATACCTCCTTAATGTAGTTACATTTCTTTATTCGTTTAATAACATGGGTGCTTCATGTCATCTGTATTGTTGCTCTGCACAACATATCAGATGGCCACAGCAGACTGTGCCTTTTAACTGTCGCAGGATTAATGCAGGACTGTTCAGACAGCTTATAAAGCTAGGTATTATTTCAAGCTGTGCTCACGGCTGCAGCAGACACTGGAAGGATAGGTTTGTTCCATTATTTCTTATATTCGGTATTACTCTTATTCAAAGCACCATGGTACCATAGTGCAAAAGCTTTGGTCAGAAGAAAGTCACAGTGTCAATACGTATGCACACAGGCAGGCAAATCATGATTGTTCCACTGCCAGTTTGAGTTACAGACCAAGACCAGCTTAAAGCAATTAAACTGGCATCATGTTTGATGGAATTAATAATTTAACACATTCTGCACCAATTTCGTCTCAGGCACTTTGTAATTTGCGGTGTATGGCAGCGTGCCATGAATTGGAAATAGCAGCTCTCACTCGGGATGTTATCTGGGAAGCGTGAATAACACTGTCTCCATCAGTAGTGTGCCAGTGTATACTTTTCTACTGCAACATAAGGGACACAGCAGCAGTCCTTTCTGTGCATAATTCTGCTACAGTTTTACAGATGCGCATTCTCTCTGCATTTTACAGGCTAATTGCAGACAGATTACTCAAAAAAGTACTGATAAATGCCAGACACGTTTCCATTAGTTACTGATACGGATGATTTACTAAAAAACAAGTTGCTTTTCTGTGACTGCTTTATTTCATTTTTAAATTTAGCAGAATGCAGCAGTGCATTCTGAAACCTATACAAGGCAGAGAGCCAGAGGAAGAAATACCAAGCCAAAATATGCACTGAATTAAAAATTACACATTAATTCCCACAATTAAAATGTCAACTTCAGAATTAACAATGAACATTACATAAACAGTTTTGCATTTTTAAACCTTAACTGACAAAGTAAATATATACATTTGTAAAGAAAATATAGGTTCTGTATTTTTTCCTGAGAAAATAAAATTTGACTGCTGGCATTTAAAATTATCCTACTGTATATTTTTCTTTGCAATTGAAAGCATTTTCCTATGAAACCATTAAGATGACTGTTGCACATTTCCACCATTAGATTGCTCTTGTAGAGCCCATTAATAGCTGTATATTTAACACCATGTTACTTCAGCATGCCTTTGTAAAGAAATAAGCAACACTCTGAAATACAAACCAGGTGCACTTACAAAAAAGAAAATTTGAGGGTCACAATGCGGGTTGCTGTTTTGGTGCCAAAGTACAACGTACAACTTTTAAAGCATTGGAAATAAAGTGCAAAGATTTACAAGACCATCATCATCTGTCAACATGAAAACTCATCTGCTGACCAAAATATCTCTCAATATTTGCTGCTCAATAGAATACGATTAATTCATAGAAATGTACAGCAGGAGGACAAAGAATGCTACTAGTAATGAATAATTACTGAAGATTAAACATATAAAAACTACAAGGTGTGAAAACTAGTACCGAAAAAAAAACAATTTATGTATAATTCACACATCCATTACAACGTACTGTCCCATTCTTCAGATCCCAACCCCACTCACACTAAGAACATAGAATTACAGTATATATATTGCCAGAATGGTTTAATTCTGATGGAGAAGTGACTGTAACACACTTTGCAGTATCTATTAGAATATAAACATATTCTAAAAGCAGTATTATTTTGATTTGTTCTTATGTAAAATCAAAACCTACAGGCTCTAGAAATGTATTCCGGTCAAAAGGGGATCTGGTGGAGTCACAAGCTGAGTATTGAACACCATACAGTAATACACATAAAATAGTCACAACGACATATTGAAGCTTTTACAGAATAGCACCATAAATGTGCTTAAATGTAAGCTCTAACATAGAGTGCTTGATTGAATGTGCATTGAATGCTATTTTCCTTAGAACAAGGTTTGGAAGAACAAGCTTATTAATTAACAGCGTACAATCATATTTTCAGCAGGCAACAGGACATCCTTCATCTTTACTGTTTGTGCCAATACTTCCCAGATGTGTTAAAATATTACAGGAAACAATTTTGCTGTAACTAGTAACATACAAAACATACTGCCTATTATAGATAATGCATAAATATTTTAAAATACAATGTAAACAACAAAAAGGAAGTGCATCCAGATAAACTATGGATAAATAAAATGTGTTGGTTATATCCCTTCTATATCCAATACAAAATAAATAGAAATGAAAAAAGGCTGCACTTATTTTTTATTTATATGCTTTTTCTTTAATATCATTTAAATGTTATTCACTTGTGCTGGGGAAAACATTTCTCTCGTCTCACAAGTGTATATTATGAAAACGCAAATTATTCCAGCGAACACTTTGAGTATGCTGAACCGTTAATTGCAGATCAGTGGCCGGTCTGAGTGAGAGATTCAAGTCTACAGAACAGAATATTAAGGGTTTCTCCATGAAACCCTAGTCAAATAGTCTTTGAGATTTGCAGAATGCTGGGTTTCCATGTAAATAATGTACCTTTACACTTAAATGTTAAGTGTCTGAAGGAAATGAGAGATACCTGATGTTTGTGTAAGACACGGTTTAGCAACAGTTTAATACAGTGAAATGCAGAGGAGATAAATCTCATCTGGTAAGAGCTGTCAGGAACCATGGATCATCCAACAGTGTTGACTTTATTCTGGAAACTAAAGCATTTCTTCTTCTATTGAAGTGCATGAACTAAATTACCCAGTTATCACAATAGATGTTATGGGGAAACAAAAACAGAAAGAAATCCTCTAACAAAGTGTGAGAGAGGGGTAGGTTCATTTCATCTGGACCTGCCACCCTCCCACTCCGAATGACACATTTAGCTCTTAGAAAGCTTCAGCACTGCAACTGAACCACTGCAATATGATTTGTTTTCTTCTGCGGAGTCCGGTTTTGAGACCGGAGTGCGAGGCAGCCCTGGTCACGGCTGCTGGATCAGACGTCGGAAGTGTGGCATCACTTTGCTCTCTGGAAGGTAGAGGGCCATTTCCAAAGCAACGAGGACGGTGAACTCGAAGGAGATCAGTTCTCTCCGATTAATACGGAACCTCTCTTCTAGTTTCTGCAGGGACATAAGACAGAAACACATTTAAAACTGAAATTCAGAAATCACAACCCCCTATTTTTAGTAGACCATTGTAGGAAAAAAAAAAGTTCAGAATCTGTGGCTCCATGGTAGCATGTTTATCTGGGATTTAACCATGTGTGAGTAATCTGCCATTTAGCAGAGGTGGCATTGTGCAGTTGCAGAGTCCAGGTTAGACCTCAGAGATAACCTCAAACATTTAGCTTTTGGATTGAACTCCCTCACACAGCACAGACCTGCTGTTCCGCTTGAAGATATTGTAGCACTTTGTGTCCTAGTGTAAAACATCCTTTCGAATTCACACAAAAGACAAGCCAGAAAAGGGCAGGCACTGAACACTAAAATGACTGATACGCCTCAGGCAGTCCCTTGGCCAGCTGGGAGGCAGAAGGGCCCTGAACGGGACCTCGAGCGATGACCCGCGACAGCTGAAAGCTTTGTAACGTACGTCTATGAGCAGCTTGACCTCCTGCTTCTTCAGGTCGCTGCCGATCTTGGCCGCCAGGAGCACGCAGGCTGCGGAGCACAGCTTGCGGTTCTGTTTGTTCAGTCGTCCCTGCAGCACCAGCTTCTCGAAGTACACGTAGGCCATCGCCACGGTGACAGGCTGCAGGCTGCACTCCTCCCCAACATTGCGCATTTCTCGCTTCAGGCTGGACAAGACCAAGGCAGTTAAGCACCGAGCTTCAGAAACGTTTCACACTCATAATACTGTACATCAATACATACACATCCACTAACATTTCCAGCTGCCACGGCAACACATAAACATGAAACCTACATGTGAGAAAAATGCAAGGTTATCAATTTCTATTCTTTTTGTATTGGGTAGGCAGGGACTTTTGCTATGTACAGTCATCTGCCTGTAGCTTTCTGGGTCCCTAATGTCATAATTCTAGATAAAAACCACAACCAATTTATTTAAATATATTAACAGTTATGTTGTACAGAAAATTTATTTTTTTCAAGTAATAACTCACAGTAAATACAAGGTCATTTCGATAAAAAGTCACAAGCTCTGGTATATTGTTAACTTCAACACTCTAGCGATCACAAAACAGTATGAATAAAGGGGTAAGATTTATAGCAAAATGAGCATGACTCCTTGCTCAGAATAAGGTAATAAGATTGAAATTTCCAATATGTGGTGCAGGTTACTTTCACAGATGGCAACTCATGCACCCAGCATCCTCCTTCTCTGGCTCTGCAGCAAAAAACAAATCATGTCAATGTGACTTTCCTGCAGAAGAGAATTGTTACATACCTCCTTATTTTGCTCAGAGTTAACTTGATGTGAGGAAACTTTTCCTTAAACATCTCATTCATGTCCTTTTTAAGGTCCGATGGCTTCACATACTCGATTACAGTTGTCTATGAATAAAGGAAAAAGGATCTAGTCTTAAAAAAATCCCCATATCTGATCAATATGTGACAAACTCATCAAAAATCATACATAACATAATAAGAAAGATCTATAGAGTTGGTTAATAACATTTTCTTTGTTCTTTACCTTTGTTAACACTAGGCAATGTAACCAGAAAACAGAAGCTTACATTCCTTAAGCTTGTTAGGACTAGCAAAGTAAGAAAGCATATCACATCCTGTTTGGAGCAGAGCAAAAAAGAATGCTAAACCATTCTATATTATTAAAACCGACAATTTGAGTCATATGTGAAACATCCTTTTTTGTGTAGGTGAACTTACTCAAAAGGCTCGCTTTACGAATCCTGTAAAAAACGGTTCAATGAATAACAAACAGATTCCATTGGTGGCAATGGAAAAAAAAAACCTGCAACTTTTACACACCATCAGCATTTTTTCAAGATTCTAAAATAAGATAAAATGGTAGTGTATTGTGTTTCTATAAAAGGGTATTTGAGTGCAAACCATGAGCATGAAAGCAATGTTACCAAGAAAAAAAAAACTTGCATTAGCCTCTTACGCATAACACTCCACAGTGGAAAAGAAAACAAGCTCCTTTATAATCTGTTCTCAAAGCTCTTTGCACAGGTACTGCATATATAGGACATCAAGCCACGAGTTTATATTTAGACAACGGTATTAGAAGTACTTTATGGGGGAGCCTCTTCACTGTGCACTGTGTCTTTCAAAGACCAAACTGTCAGAACCCACTACAATGTTCAACAAAATTAAGAGCTGGGATGACAGGGAAATTCCTTGGAAAGAGGAAATGAAGTCATGAAGCTGATGTCTGAATGCCTTGGAGAATATATTTTTTCCACCAACATGGTAACAGAAGTCACTAAGGACATATAAGGATAGATGAAATACAGTCACAAACCAAATTTACAGTTGATCAGCATGACATCATTAGGTTTTATGTCTCAACATTTTCATCTATTTTACAGACGTCAACAAAGCAGTAAATCTCCCTTTTCAGGAAAGGTGAAGGTACAGAAAACTTCTAACAAGTTCAGACAGATTCTCTTTTACAGCTTTAGAAAGTAGTATGTAGCTAAAGCAAAGACAACTATTTTAGGCGAGACACTGCTGTGGTGCTCTTGAGCAAGGTCCTTCACACAGTTTTCCCAATAGAAAATGGGTGTAAATATACGTCACTTTAGGCAACAGTGCCAGTGAAATGAATTTGTAATTTTATAAGTATGAGGCAAAATCATCCTAATTTATGATGTTTTTAAAAAACAGATGAAAAGTGTGTTGTAAAGCATCCATGTTAAGGTAGCATTTACCACATTTTCTGATGCTTTTCAACTTTAAAAGTCACAACAGTTACTTTATACTTAAGATTTTCTTGAAACAGGAAAATGTTTTCAAACAGTGAAGTAAAACCATGGGACCCCAATCTAACGCTCCATTTACGCTGCCTTTACTCCAGGTATGGGAGTCAAAGGATGGTAATTTAGTCTTGAAACTCTAAAATAAAAAACTAGAAAATTCAAAAAAGTCCTGTGCCTGCTGGAATAAGCTCTGGCTTACTGTGGACAGCAGATGTATTAAGTATTTTAAAAAAGTGTACGCAAATAGGAATACTTAATGCTCTTGAGAACTTGATTAGAGCCTAAGCAAAGTTTCTAACAATGCAGAAAGTTTACCGATTTGAATAAATATTTTTAAGAAAGGGCAATGCTAGTTTAAAGAGCATCTCGGGGTTATCACTCTTCCTTACTGGTGGTGGGAGAAGTTTCATTTAACTGCAATAATAAAATGATATAACTGGAGCCAGCAGCTCGGATTTTGGTAGTACAAGGCATAAAATAGTAACAAGGTTGTATGCCTTGTTTTGTCAAATGTAGAATACAGTGAGGCTATGCAGACAGGCACTGTGAAGTACGCCTAGCTGCTGCTGAGCACCAGCAGTGGAAATGAGGCAGGAGTGACACAGACAGGGGGAGGAACCACAACGAGACTAGTAAACAGTCAATGAAGCGATGTCAAGGGCTCTCACCATGTAAGAAGCAAAGATGAGGACCCTCTTGTGTTTCCCACAGGGCCACTGGGGATCGCTGAGGAGGTTTGGATCGTATTCCGACATGTCCACAATCTCATTACCTGGAGAAGCAAGCAATCAGAGAAGGCTTTTAGGGGAATAAAAACTATTTCAGGAGCCTGAGCAATGCATGAGGGGTGCATGCATGATGAGGATTGCAAATATCAAATTACCAAAGATCTGGAATCTCAACAGGATCTGCCACTTGTATTGAGGTAATTACAGCTCCAATTCAACGAGGACATGCTGACAGGCAGAGCTGAGTGCCTTACCAATGGAGGTAATTCTGCACATCTATGAATGTCTGCCTAAACAGTTCTGAGTGAATCAGTGCGATACAATGACCATAAAAAGGTATTAACATTTCAGTTCAAAAGAGAATCTGAATCTCATTCACACCACAGTTTTCCAAGAAGCCGCCAACCCAGCTCCGACACACAAGCACTTAAGCAGAAACTAAGAAGAACAAAAAGAGGAGTTTCCTTGTGGACCTCACATGAACCTGCATTTGACTTCTCTCTCTCGAGAGTCACCCCGTTTAACAGAGCGCACAAAAGTGGCCAAGCAAGACAAGATGCAGCTGACGAATAAAATCAAGGGTGTAATTTTGTGGGAATTCTTGGCAGCATGACAGAGCGCAGAATTCTTTTTGTTGGCGTTTAAATGTGATAAACCCTACAATTGCAAGCTGAGAAAATAAACACATTTTTAGGTTTGATATACATCAGAGGAAGATCTCTTCATCTTTACCTAGTTCCTGGGCAGGTGCTGCAGCACTGATCCTGGCAGGAGTATAATTTCTCTGAATGTTGGAGCGCGCCAGTGGAGTCTGAGCAGCAGGATCAGCTGGAGGGTTCTTCTGCTTAACCAAGGCATTGGTTGGGTAGAGGAACTTTGCATAGGATACAGTCTGGAAGGAGAAGCCATTACAACACTGCATTTAAAAAAATATGCAGACCAAACACACACTTGATAGTGAACTACTATAACAGCACAATGGTACAAGAGATCCCTGCAAACTATTTTTTCCCTTCATGTTTAAAAGGTTTAATCTTGAACTAAAATGGACATTTTCTTGAAGACTGAATCGCTTTTACAATCCAAATGTAAACCAGTTTTAGAAAAAAAACCAACACGCTGAGGATGTGATCCCACCACAACAAGAGGCTGAGCTCCAGGGCTCCTACCTTTCCATCAGCTCCCAGCTCCACTCCCTCCAGCCCCGGGACCATGTCGAGAGAAGGGGGACCCCCTCCAGAAGGATGTCTCTGCCTCTGTCCCTCCAGCTTGGGGTCACTGCGGAAAGAAAGCCAAGTCTGTGCCTATTACGAGTCAGACTGGAGACCTGGGCTTGCCTAGGCATGGGTTAACTGCACAGCACATGCCACTGTGTGGAAACTAGTCTGAATAGGTTGCATTCAGCATGCGAATAAACAGTGACAGCAACGTGAAAGAAAAACTAGAAGAATCCAGGGTTCATAAAAATATTGCAGAATCTCAACGGTTTTGGAATAAATCACACAATGCACAGAAAACACACCCAAAAGGAAAATACATTATATGGTGTCAATTATCTTATACAGTAGTTTTCTTTTCGTTTCTTGAGAATTGCACGCAAACGGATATTTGTTTGAGGTTTCAAAAAAATGTTTCAGGACTGCTTAGTTAATAAGCAAGCCCATTTTTTCTTCACTGCACAATCTGTCACAAACTCCTTTCCAGATTCAGCACAGCTGTAATTTTGGAACGATAAACATGTTTCTCCTACAGAGCTAGCATGCGGAACATCTTTAAACTGACAGTAATATGATGACAGAATGTCTATGAAATCCACAGAACCAATTTGCTTCTAATTGCTTGGAAGATTTATTACAAAACAAACACTATAAAGAATTGTTCATGGTCATCTGTGCAGTTGTAAGTAAACTCAAAAGTGTCCCCTACTAGGATTTATGACTATGTATCACTGCTGTCAAAAGAGAACTCATTCCCTTAAAAATTATCTAACACTAGAGGGCTTTAATTTAATCATCACTAATGATTATAATATAGGCAAATAAACTGAAACATTAATTTAAACTAACCTGATTTGGACAGTACAGGCAGGCTCCCACATTAAAGTCCCAGAGTCTTTGATTTCTACAGAGCCTGGGAAATCTCCTCTTATCTCTTCACGAACGTCTTATATAACACGCCATGCAATTTCCTCTTTATAAAAAAAAATCCTTCTCCAGCTTCCACGGAATTTGCGAGGATGTAAATACACAGGCCACTGCTCAAAGCCAAGGTCACAGTGTGCTGCTGCACTGTGCCACTCAAACCCAAGTGACAGTGGGAATATTGCTGCGCACAGAAAACTTAAGTCCCACGAGTGTACCACTGCATTGTTTTGCTAAACTCTCAGAATGTATTTTTATCTAAGGAAACAAAGCAGACCCCAGCAATTAAGGACAAGTAAATCAGGAGTGCATCTGGACTTTGAGAAAACAGCAGAGAAAACTTAAACATGACCTGAGGCAACGGAAAAAAAAATTGAAGGGTGCCCTATGCGAGACCTTACCAAACTGAACATTACACAATTTTCCACTGCATCCTTTTTTTAAGCACAAGGCACAAGAGACGTGAAATGAGTAGCTATTATATTTTCACCATCTACAAACAACCAACACATGCAAGAAAAGGCACTCTTACCTATCACTTCATGATTAACACAAAATGCTTTTTAAGTAAATGAGGTGGTGACTGTACACCACCAATGCCATTTACTGTACATGCTTTATAAGGGTTTGATTTTAACTGGAAAAAAAAACACTACAAAACTTCTGCAGTTATAGCACAACCTCCTCTTTCTACACAGGAGTAGTAAGATTTAAAAACAAAAGTAAATTCTGTTTCCCCCCCCCACATTCTATCCAGAGGAAGGAATTTTCTTTTTCACCAGCAGTACGCTTTCCGGTTTAAGTTTGGCACAACAATAATGAGAATTCTATGCAGATTCAACAGAATTAAAACAAAAGGACATTCTTAGAATGACTCAGAGAGACAAAGGTAATAATGAAATGCTCTTGTGCTGTACCTGATGTGGAAGCTCTCCCCATAAGGCAGGACAGAGAAGGCAGCACACAGGGATCTTTTGGCACATATGAACACTATCCTAAAAACAAGAGACCAACAAAAAAAATCAGCCACATCACAGGAGATGACATTCACCTCCTTAAAGACACAGCTTCGGGTGTGCACTCTGGCATGTTTTACACAAACCTTATTCTGTCGTATGCCTTTATTATTTCAGCAGTGCTCGCTGCTTGCTTATTATATGATATAAGACACATATTCACATAAGACATATTCAGGCATAAGCAGAACGCAGAAGGTCTTGTGGAAGAAAAAATATTTAACTGCATATTTTCGTTAAACTATATGCATGGAAAATATGCCTATATATTCCTATACGCATGGAAAAAAACAGAACCTGTGTTTTTATTGAACTTTTTCTCATGGGCTCTTTCATGGTTAAAGTATTCAATGCTCCAAGTCTAGTCAAGTAAAATATACAATGCCAAGGATTATTACAGACAGTTAAGCGCTTATGTGGCATTTTGGACATCTGAAATGTCTATCGCACACCTACACAATCAGGAAAACTGGCAAAGGGAAAAAAAGACAACAAGAGTGAGAAAGCTGTCATGTGTTTATAACTAAGTCTTTGTCAACAGAACTAGTGTTTTTCCATGGGCATGAGGCCAAACAAAATCCCAGTGTAATTCTGCTGTCTGGTTAGAAGATGAGTTTTGAGAGAAAAAAAACTTGACAGCACACAATGACAGCTCTGATGTTGAGAACTGGGCAGGTCAGGTCATGAAACAAGCAAATCTTGTCTATCTGTCACATGGCACACACAATGCAATCAGCACTTATATGGCAAGCTCTGGCTGTGAAAAGTAGTAGCACTCAATACAGTTAGAGCCATGATTTAAGTCTGTCCTTGTATCACATTAGTAAAGTATTATGAATTTATTCATTTAAACACTGTCACTTTAGAAACACTTTAAATCCCAAAGGTAATGTACAGATCAGATATGCTGAGGCACTTACTAAAAATTAATGTAATTAAACTATCACTTTTTCTCCATCATCTCAGTGAATCAGCAAGTAGTCAGGCACATGGCCGTACTTTTAAGCTTGTTTTTGATCACACCGTTTTAATGTAGCCGTACTCCAAAGCAGAGGAGAATTTTAAAATATACTGATCTTCAAGAGAAGCTTATACTTCTATCTGTAAAGACATTTGGTATCATCAGGAAAATGCTAATCTTTTCTTGCATCAGGAAACACTGTTTTACAAGCAGCATGAAACCGTATGTTATCTTGCTAGAATGTTGTCGTGTCAGCATGAGCCCAGTGCAGGTTAGCACGTGAGAGTCCCAGGACATGATCAATGTAGCACTGTGCAGTCAGGCTGGCATCAATCACAAGTAGGGTTCTACAGCTGTAAGACATGCCTGCCCAGTCCAACACAACAGAGTCTCCCCATTGATCTTGGCGAGGTACTGTGACATGTAGTCTTCCCAGTTGTTGGCCTACCACTGAAGGACTGTGTTTGGTTGGAAAAGAGCAGAAATCGCTGACCGTGAACACCCCAGACTGCAAATGAAAACGTGCTGACTGGGGTCAGACTCCAACGCCAATAACACATCGTCCTCTTCACGAGCAGGCCATGTTGAAATGAAAATGTTCGTGCTGCACACCAGGCTTGTGCACAGAATGACCAAGGAGTGACATACAGTGGATAGACTGCACGAAGACTTTTGGTATGAAGAATTAACAAGCAAAGTCATCAAGTCTGCTTACATACCTGCTGCTTCTGGTATCGTACTGCCTCATGTTCTTTATGAAGTGGACCTTCTTCAAACCTCTAGGTCGCGGAGAGCCCGATAAATTCCGTGACCTGAGCAAAATGAGTGATCATGAGAAAGTCATTAGTGCTGCTCAAAACAATTCCTGACACAAACCATGCAACAAAAGGCATATGTCAATTACAAGTTGCTAACATTTAAGCTAGCATTGCCTTTCAGTTCAATTACACACCATCAAAAGTCTCATATCGGTATATTCTTTAACAGAAGCATGAGTGGGGAGATCAAGCATAAAACGATTCCTAACTGGAGATGAAAGAAAAGTTTCAGCTGTGCATAACGATGAACAAGACGAGGTACAAAATTTAATAAAATGTATAAAATTAACCCTTACTCTTCATTTATGGAACCCTTTAAATATACACTTTGCGATCATTTAAGGTCTTAAAATGTCATGACATAGAGCAGAAATCGTGGTCTTTGACAAACAGAATATAGAGAGAGAGGAGTGAAAGGCTACTTGCTGTTTAGGTTTTTGAATGATGAGCTCAAAACGAATGCGATTCAAAAATGCGACTGCAGATTTCAATAATGTCAACTCCTGTTAAAACCTATTCAGGTAATTTAGCCAATGCTGGGAAGACCAGCAGTATAGCATTCTAACAGGAAAACACTAAATATTAAATGAAGGGTGAACAGCTCTAATTCTGTCTCTGGTCATTTTCATCTTGCATGAGCTCTTAACTACCTGATTGATCTTAGCATTGGCTTAAACGGAAATGGAGTGAGCCCCCTTTCACAGGACATTATGGTTTAAGACCAAGATGCACTTCACGCATATTTACCCACTTTGCAACTGGATGGAATCGCCAGCTTGTAAAGCTCTCCATAGTTATCCCATAAAACTATGGTGCAAACTGGACCAAGTACGTTGGAAGCATTACTTTACCTAAAGTAACTTGCATTTCCAGCCCTTTATACAGGAGAGTAGTATACTTTTATGTTTGGCTTGTGTGTTTTGTACTTTTATGGGAGAAGCCAAAGACAAATTTCCAAGTAATGAACAATAAAGTATCTTATCTGGATGCAGTGCCTTGATGAAGGGCACAACATCAGTGCTCCTCCTGGGATTGGAGCCCACAGCTATCCAGTTATGACTCCAGAACCCTATCTATTTCACAGATATGCACACCAGCTTCTTCCTACCTTCGAGTTTTAGGTTGCAATACGTTTAGGGTTGATTGACTACTTGAGATTGCCCACTAAAATTTACTCCCTGGTCCCCATTAGCTGACTGAACATAGTATATTCTATCTCTACGGTCACGTATGGCACACAAAAGCAGTCTAAGAGAAAAGTAAAGAGTAATTTAGACTCGTGCTTTATTTTTGACTTACCACTCTTAACATAAGTACTTGTTTAGTTTCAGCAGCTACAAAATATGTCTTCACTGCAAAAGGGGAGTGTTTGTCACTGTTAAAATGGCTGAGAAATTGGATTTGCTCCTATGTGCAATTTACAGCATCAGCAATGTTTATTTCTCATCATGCACAAACAACTGGTCAAAACATCAGAAAACAGCAGCGCACAGATTGGCACATAATACGTATTAGACGCGGTTAGACACTTCTTTCTTTCTGTATAATCCGTAAACCCCTCTGACTCGTTTTGGATATGAAAAGCGAAGGGCAACGCTCTTATAATGCAAACACGAGCAAACGCCCAGGGCAGCCCATAAGGCAAAAAGCTTATTATGGCAGAATTTGGAATAAGAACTGTTACACAATAGTTGTTCCATCTGGCGTGTTCTGGTTGACCTATTAAAAACGAACAAACTTGTGTGGCTGGGGTCCATTTAATTCAGTCCAGTTTTGAAATCCAGATTAGGATCTGTCACAACCATCCCTATTTGACATTTTGGCCACTCTTTTCCCCACCCGCTTTCTGGCATCAGCTTCCTTTCCCAATCCAAGCTGCTGCTCTGACTTATTCAACCACCGTTCAGCTTGCATCTGGACATTTCTGTATCTTCACCATCCTCCATGTCTACATCTACTGCATCAGTTTCTAGCTTGCAGCTACAAGTTATTATTCCTTACTACTCTTGGCAATAATAATACTACCTCCAGCACATACACTACTAAAGCACTTCAAATATGAGAACAAGTTGACTGATGTCATTATTTTAGAACTGTGACTTTTTAAAGTTGGTTCAAACCTGTTTCAGTGCATTTTCATTCACTAGACCAAAACGTCACGTAGCCTATACCACAGATTCTAATATTGAGGGGAGGTCTTTTCATAAAGGAGTAAATATATTTTCCTAATAAACTTGAAAATAATTTCTTACCTTGGGTTAACCTGTATTCAATGCCAGTACACAAGCTTTACAGAAACTTTTCAATTCTAATGTCTACAAAACTGATTCTAGTCACACCCCTGTTGGTTTATATAACAATCTCTCAGCTCTTTATTCATGTATACAGTATGCAGCATCTTTGAGGTCCAGAGGGAAGCAGCTGTAACAGACTCCTGAGACAGGGTTAAGAAGGGTGACCTTGGAAAGCCTCAGATGTTTCAATCAAAAGTTCAACAAGCTCTTAACTCTGAATCAACTGGCTTATCTACGGTGTTTAGGAGTGTGATAAGCAGAAAAATGCGTCACTGCCCTGAAAAAAATAAATTCCACCAGCAGCAATCATCTACGTAATATGCTGGGTCTCTGTCCCAACACCAGCACCCCATACCAAGCTGGTAACAGTAATTGAACCCAAAGCAAACTTTATTGAGCATTAAGCTAGACATTGCCACCATGCAACAAAAGTGGCATTTAAAATTGTAACATTTTCCCCTTACTTTACATACATAAAAAAAAACAAAAGAAAAAACAGTTGCAGTGCTTTTAACACACAGATTTAGCGCTCAGTTTCCATCTATAAATAGGGAATCAGTCATATGCACATGAGATTAATTTAATGTTACGTTTCAGAACAATAGTTCAAGGAAGAGTAAAGCCACTGAATCACAACAGTGAATTATATATCACTGGGGATGCTTTAGGAAAACACTGGATCTCAGTTCCAGTTCTTGTGTATCCCCACATCAACTGGTTTTTGTTCCAGCCAAGGCACAGACCTCGTAGTCACTTTTGTCATGAGAATGTTTGATACTGGGTCATTCCCACATATATTAACATCACTGACAGACGATGAAGAAGCAGGAAGCTTCGAGCAGTTATTCAAACCTATGAGTAAAATCATTTTTACTGCAGATATACATTCTGGTGGGTGATTGTAAATGATTTAGGAATGTAAACATGCATCTGTTCAGAACAAACATAGCTGCGCTTCCCAAAAGCAGCAAGCACTCTGTCCATTCAGAGTTCAGATAACATTGGAGAAAACCTTTATTACAGCTGAGCTAGTTGTGTGTACAGATTGGAAGGGGGTTGCTACTCATATTCTTTATTGAGAGTGTTTATTATGTAATTGGATTGGTTTCATCAGCACGAGAGGTCACAGGGTCATGTTCTCTTGCACACTGGGACCTTTCAGGAAGTAATTATTAAAAGTTCAATTAACAGCATTACAGCAAACCTTTATCAAGCAGATCGAGGAGGGAGCAGATTGAGTTCTATTTGCTTAGCCTTTCCACATCAACCCACATACAGGAGACTATTTAAAAGCAAAACACAGACTATTAAAAGACTGCTGAAACAGGATAAAAAGGTATGATCGAGAAATGGATAAGTTAACCACAGTGATTAAAAGCTAAGCAAGAATGATATCTAGAAGACCCATGGTGTTGGTGTTAAAAACTAGTAATCGCATTACTTCTGTCCTGGAGTCCTTGCACTGGCTTCCTGTCAGGTTTTGTGTCGACTTCTAAATCTGCATGCTCACTTATCAGGCTCTACATGGCTTGGCACCTCAGGACCTGTCTGACTTACTATCTTTATTCTCCCCTTTTGGCAACCTTTGTTCAACTAACTCTGGTGTCCTGCCTGTCCCCCGAGCCTGTCTACATATTATGGGTGACAGGGCCTTCTCTTGCTATGGCCCGAAGCTCTGTATAAGCTCTGCCCCTACAGATATCCGAGAGTTACCTTCCCTGTGCACTTTCAAACCAACTCAAAATCGTCTTCTTTAGAAGGGATTTTATATAACTGGTTCTGTATCTGCCCCTTTGCTTCTCCCTTCTGTATTCCAAACCCTGTTTATAATTGTCTAATTCTGCTTTCTCCTCTCATTGTGTGCTTTTTTTTTCTTACTGTAAAGTGCTTTTCTCAAAGTTTATTATTTGTCTTTGCTCTGTCAACACTTCTACTTCTCCCTTAGTTTCAGATTAATGTTTAACAGAAGAACAAGGTGGAACATAAGAAGACAACTAACCTTTCTAGCTAGCCCTACACAACAAGGCACACAGCTGCATGCAGTAGTGCTTGTGGTTGGTCCCACATGCCTAAAATCCAATTGAAAGCCGCAGTCCAATATTTTAGCTTTCTTTTGAACCCTTTCAAATGGAGGCGGACATTTTACTTCAAAGGTGTATGAAGCCCTGCAGTACAAAGGAATGTGACTCAGAGTGATTACCTTAGTGAGCTAGATTTCTCTCCCTAAAACAACAATGCATGTAAAACTATTGGAGCCTTCTTCGGTTATTTACGTCTCCCCAGTACAGGCTCTGGCAGATTATGTTGCGGAACTATTTGTTCAATTCATCAACGAATAATTTTGTCCTGCCTGAGGCACAGAGTAGTCAGGCTGAATCAATGTTTATCTGTTGTGACTCGAGTTGTAAATGCTAATACAATAAAAGGTTAAGCTCTTTGGAAAAATAACCAAAACTCATCTCCAGCTCATACCTGCTTGTTTATCATAAATAAATTAAATCCTAATTTATTTTTAAAATTGGTCAAACCAATAAAAGTGGAACACACAAAACCCCATACTTATTTACAGGATGCACACGCCAGATTGGGTTAACAGGCCCGTTGACAGTGAGCCAGAATAAACATTTGTTTCTAATAATAAATCTTCATTGTGTATCTGTTTCCTGGGATACAAGACACCCTGGTTCTGCATTATTAAAAAGCAGGGTGTGTTGAAGACGTGTATACGTTACTGACCAAGCCTGGGCGATTGCTCTTTCACTTAATTCTCGTCTTTACGAAAAGAATAACTCGAGGATATTTTTGATTCAGCATTTCGTAATGCACGACAAGAGGTCGATAAACCTACTCTGAAGCCATAAACAACGATTAAATCTAGTTGAACACACTCGCAAAACAACACAGGACCCTCACTCCCTTATCCCTCTTTTATATTTAGAGACACGTCCGTAAAACCTCTTCATGGGGGAATACCACGGCGTTACGCTGATGGGATTTAACTTCTTATCCTTCAAAACCCGGAAGACACTCAGCAGTACGTGACTGAGCTCAGCATGAACTCTTCAAGAGGCTCCAAAATACAAAAAAAAAAGCATGACCAAGCTAAACATTATTTAGCTGTGGAGTGTTTACCGCTTAACTGATGCAGGAAGTAAAGACGCTTATGGCGTTTTTCTGTCTTTCTCAGCTGCACGGTCAAAACAACCCTACCTTTAGGCTGACCCCCCACACCGCCGTGAGTCGTATTAAAACTCCGGGGCCAAAATCGATCGCAGCGGTCTAGCTGACTATACCAGCAAAACAATGCATGGATTAGAGAGCTACCTGTTATCAGAAAACCAATATTTCCACTTCGACTTTTCTGCGGGATGCAGCGATGCACCGATGCACCGACTCCGGGACGCAATGAACAGGTGAACTGCTCGATCAGACCTTACCTCTGCCGTGAGTCCAAACTCAGAGAGTTGCAGCTCTGCACGGAGAGGACAGTTGCAGGCTTACTAGAGCCACCCAGCAGAGCAGTGTGCGGGGGTCCCGTCGGGGACAGCAGCAGAGGTCCCGGTGCTGGCAAGGGGTTGCTTGCGTTGCCTCCCTCTAAAAACGCGTCGCAGCCCGCCACGGTGCTCGCCCCTGGCTCGGTCGGCAGGACCAGGATCGGGGGCACGGCGACCCCCGCAAGCCTCGATGCCGGGGTGGCGGCGGGCCCGCCCGGGGTGGCCGGCAGCTGGGGGAAGGCTCCACAGCTACTCGCCGGCACCTGGTGTCCGGTGGCTGCGGCTCCGGCTTCTTGAGCCTGCAGCTCGGTCTCTCTCTGGCTGTGGTTCCCATTGCTCAGGTGATCTACGGGCCGCCCGTCAAGTGAGATGTTGTTTAGGAAGGAGAGGGCGGCCTGCCTCCTCCGTGAGTCTTTACTTTTCCGAGGGTGATCTTTAGGCGCTTTACTACTGTGGCATAACGTGCTACGCGAGCTGCAAGTAGCAGCCGCCGCCATTCTCCAAATGAAAGGAAACAGATAAGCCAAAAGCATTCTACCCGGCGTGAGGACTCAAACCCGCCCGCCTACCGCCAGCGTATTGGAGCAATTTATGCGATATGCAAAACAGTAGTTTCCCCCGAGGTCAGGATTGGCTACTCTGGTTGGTTATAAAACTGTGCAAACACACTCCCAGAGGCATGTTTTGATTCCGTTTTGTTGTGATCATTAAAAGGCATCTTGCCTTTTTAATTCGATACTTAGACAATACAAAGTCACGTAGCCTAAATGAATATTTAAGCATGGGGTCATGAATATTACTTTGCCACGATGATTGCATAAGTCTAGAAAACAGAACCCTCAACAAAGACCCTACAACTACAAGGTCCATAGACTGGCATCTGCATCACAAGCAGCACTGAAGCAGTATTGAATATTTTCAGTACAAACATAGAAGTACAACATAAATTACTTGAATATTTAAACAGAGGAAATCTGCAGTTTGTACAGTGTGAGGTGCATATTCAGCCTGAAATCCACTAGTGTGGTCTTGGAGGTTTAGCGAATAAGCCCTCACGAGAACAGATTTTGAAAAGAACCCTGAATTGTTTCATTTCTCAAAGAGGTACACAATAGGAATAAATATTTCAAGACCCCTTTCTTACTAAAGCCTGGATTAAATGGAGGTTTAAACCCACTCCTCAACAGGAAATCCCAGGTGTGCCTTGTGATCATACCTTCTTGTTCAACAAAGGTTTTTTCCATTAACAAAAGAAATTTGCAAATATTTGTGCTTGGAATTTAGGATTTGGCTGGTGGGTTGAAATACTGATTTAACCAAACCTTGTATTACAGAACATTTATATCGTGGGAAGACTGTACATAAGATATTCTCCTTCTAGTTACTGCAAATTGAATGATTTATCTACCAAGTAACACTAATGCACTGGGAAAACTGTCTCTTGTGAGATCAGGAATGAAAAACTTCAAGTGCCTCAGGAAATGTCACATCTCTGGAAGATCTGATATTAGAGCTGCTTCCTTCAAAGAGAGGCAGATGGAGAAGAGAATTATCTGAATTGGGAAGCTGAGTTTTGTATTGCTGTAGTATTATTACAGAAACCCTTGGAGACAATGCAATCTTAAAATGTTAGTATGGACATATGTAATTTTTGTTTTCTTTTAGTTTGCTATCTGATTATATCTAAATTAAGGTAGGAAAGAGGCAGAATTTTCATTTAATCAGCAGTGAAACACCAGCCAGAGGACAAGTGGAAACTACAGGGAAGTGCATTTAAAACTGAGAACAGCAGTCACCTGTTCATGTGAAGGATTGTGGGAATGTCTGACAAGCTGTCCAGTCTCACGGTTGAAGCCCACAAACTGGCTATTTTCCAGAAAAGTCTGGATATGGCACGTGGATTTAATTAGCCGCTTAGTACCAAATGAGCTGATGCTCCAGTGGTGTCCTCTAATCTGTAACCTTTTTTGTGACTCCAAACTCTTTAATACATGGTTTTATATTAGATCTGAGGGACTGAGTGTGAGATAGAATTGGACATTAATTATAAAGTTTATATACTTATATATTACATATAAAGTAATATCTGATTTTTAAATCACCAATGAAATAAATAGGACTGTATAAAGTTAGGGCTCAGAGGACACAGATATCACAATGCCCTCAAGTACAGTATGGGTTACTGCTTGGCAGAAGACTGGGTAGCTTTGAGGGAAATGTGCCTCTGTCCCCTGGCTAACCTTGATTCTAGCTTGCCTTCTGCAGTCTGTCCCAATTTAACTGTTGGCTTGATGTGTCAGTTAGAAAGAAACACCTTGATAAGAGGACAGACTAAGATTGAGGTTAATCCTACTTTACATTTAGCACAGAGACAACTGAATGTTTACAGAGCTATGCATTTTGCAAACAAGATTTCCCTTCTGTTTTCATCGCAGGCACATTTATTTCTAATGATTATTATTTTTGAGCAATCAAAGGATTATAAACAAGCTTCTCACATCTGTACAGTGAGAGCATTTGAGCTTGTTAGTCTCTCAGTAATTCTTCTGTTGACAGATGGCCTGCTGAATTGAAAATCACTGTAGAATTAACATGCCTTCAGTGAAAGATCTGCCTTATGTTTTAACCTCTGTACAGTTTACAGTTACTGTCTGCTCCTGTGTTCGCTTGTTTGTTCCAGCATTCTGAGCATACGTTATTTTACAACATTATGTGGTAAATATGTAATTCCTGTACTTAAATGAAGGTCTGACTGAATGCTGTTAACTGTAATGGTAGAGGTATTTTCTGCAAAGCCTCATACTTGATGAATGTTTTAGAACACTCATCTGGGCTAGGGAGTCTGGGAAATTGAAATGGTTTATCACATTGTTCACTGCTTTTAATAACCATGGCTAACTTCCACTGTAAGAAAATGAGCCTTCCAAAGCTTTAGTGCAAGTTAATTTTGACATTAACATTTTACATATGGTAACGGACATAAATATTTGCATCCTTCAGATGTAACAACTATTTATGGTAATTAATTGTTGCCTAAGTGCAGTTTAATTTCGTTTAAAAAATATTGCTTGTAAAATAATACAGTGCATTCATTCTTTATTTGAATGCAGTCTTAAGTAACCCTCAAAACAACTTCACAGAGCCTATGTATAATACACAATAGACATTATTATGTGTTAGAGTCATGGACAGGGCTATATCTATTTTTGTCCAAAAATTATTACAGTATAAGGAATTTAGAATATTATAGCATCATATGGAGTTTCTATGAAGTCAGCATTCTGGCTACATCAACAATAACTTATATGGCAATAATTATTATTGAGTATCAATCATTCGAAGCAAATTATAGCTACTGTAGGTAGCCATCTGCTGGAAAACTGGTTTAATACAAATATTCTGATAATTTTTATACCATTTATTGCATTTATTAAATTAGTAAAACAGGATTGTTATTGAGGTGGAGTGTTTTATGAGTTGGAGGAGATTAATGCATATGTCCATATATATTACACTTTCTATAACTCTTTCAGATTACATTACAGATTCACATTACCATGCTGCCATTTTCAACATTTTGGCTATTTTATCTTGTTTCCTAATTTTGTGTTGCTGCTCCATTTTAATTATTGACACATAAACCCATTCAGATCTATACAATTGCTGATATATATTAAAACATATTCTTTAATAAAAGCAATAACAAAATATAAAAGATAAAAATAAAAAAATAACTTTTCCACCTTAGTGCCGGCACACAGTCTTTCTAGCTACTGTGAGTGGCATACAGACTGCCACATACATAAGCCCGAAATTACTGGACTTGCAGCAAAAACTCAAGTATTGTTGATATTTTCAGAAGTGATCTGAGTGACAACATACTGTCAGTAAAAAGGCACACCATGGGTTTAAATTAATGGGACAGGGAACTCGTAATGTTTTAAACTATTTGGGACGGAACTCATTTTTGCTGGATGTTTAAGTGTTTTTAAATAGATTTTTGATTAAGAGAACAGTGCATTATGCTTCTTTTTCTTTATCCATAGAGAATACAACTTGCACTGTAGATGTGTATAATTCATTCAATTGATTGTAAGTTTTTCAGAATGATTAAATGAAAAACATTAACTGAAAAAATAAAAATCCCAGTCCATGCCAATGAGCAGTTACAGGCTTAAGGAAATGAAATTGCAAAGTGTGACCTGTCCAAATTTTAAACCTCAGCAATACTGTAGAATCAATTCACTAAGGAAATGTAAACTCCATGCGGCAGTTTAAACCCATTCTAAAAATATAAATGCATTGTTTTACTATATTGTTATACAAATTTGCTGAAAAAGTGTATAATTTCATTCTTGTATGTGTAAGAAAAATGTTGTTGTTTTTTTTATACTGACAGCATACTGTAAGTTAAAAGGCACAACATGGGTTCAAATTAATAGGATGATCGATTATTTGATTGATATATGTATGGTTTCTCCTTTCCTAACCTGAAATGTAGCAAATGCATAAAGACGTATTTGCATCTTTAATGCTTTTACAGGCCTGAGTTCACAAGTAATTGTCCTCTTCCTCAATGTTCCCATCCTCCTCAAAGCCCAGGGCCTCGATGTCATGCGTGATGTCCGTGATCATTCTGTTGAAGTCCTCGGAGCCCGACCGCAGAGACCAGCTGTCGTAGCTGCGCACGGCGGATGCGGACGTGTTGCTCATGCTTCGCTTGATGCGCCCGAAGCTGTCTGTCAGAATCCCGCCTTCTCGTATCCCAATGCTTTCTAGGAAGCTCTCGAACACGCCCACATCTTTGTCTGGGATGAATGGCCTCATTCCTAAATCAGGGTTTGAAGGACAAAGCAAAAAAAAAAGTGCTGATATAGCCATTATCCTGCTGTTAGAATCTTTTTAGGATCAGCATTCTATATATATATTCGTACTGTATGAGCTTAACATGCAGAGGTTACATAGTTATATTGTCACAGTCAGGTGCCATGCAAAGCATTCTATGGATAGAGCAGAAAGTCCATAGAAAGTCCCCCCCCACAGATGTTTACATTGAAAAGTTTTGATTTTCCTGTAAGAACATGGAAATTGTTTTCTTGCTATGCGCTGAATAATGTAAATCGGGCTGTTTGGGGTTTTTTTTCCCCGGCTGATAACGTCAGAGCCATAAGCCATGCCCGGCGGAATTGGCAGTAGAATTAACAATGTAATCCTCTTACCTAAAAGGAGGAACTTCCTTTTGTCTCCGTACAGTTGGAGTAGGTCTGAGCAGAACTCCTCGATGTGGGCTCCCATTCTGTACTCGCGCAGCAGGAGGGCAAACTGCTGGATTTCCGGAGGGCTAAGTTTACTCCTCAGCTTAAGAGGTATAATAACGAGAACGTGTTATTAATTGGCCGTGCAGAGCTCCTGCTTTATTACTAGAGCCACCAGTGTTGCAATAGAAAAGTGAGGGCATACAATGTCAGATTTATTTCTCTAATCCCTTAAACGTTCTGGCATTATTTTATAAAGCAACTCTCTGGGTATTTAACCCACATGCTCCTAAGTTGAAATGCACATTCTCTTTGATGGTTTTATGCATCAAACGTTTTATTGGTTAAAACAAGTGCCCAGCCCATAGCAAATGCATGAGATGGGGGGTGTTCCCCCGATGGTAAATTGGACACCTGGACTCATTGTGCAGGTACTGTACAGTTGCAGGAAACTAAACCTGGTGCTCAGGCCCAAAAGCAATAAAGAGGACCTTTCCACTCAGGTGAGGACCCTCCCAGACAGCACGCGGTTGTTCTTACAGTTATCATGTACTCCTGAAGCAGCTGCACCTCTACACTGCTTTGTTCACTCTCACTGTGCAGGGAAGCCAGGCTGTGGTGCGACTCCCGGAAAGAAGAGCTCTCACTGTAGTTCTCACTGTAGTAGGGGTCAAAGGTCTCCTGAGAGCCATTACTGTAGGAAAGAGGGAGACAGATTTAAAAATCCTGCTTCTTGCAGATTTGAGCACAAGATTGTTACAGGCTGAGGTAGATAACAACCGCAGGTCTCTCTAAGAATCTAGACTCAATGGGTTATACCTAACTAGTGTCAATATTTCCACTTCCTAGGGCTTCAAACTGCGGGATGTTTACTTATTGTGCTGGGTGTGAGAAATGCTGATTTCTCAAAAGACAAAAGAATCTTCAGGTTTACCTTAGTTAATTCAATTCTGGGTAAATGATTAAGTGTCAATCAACAGTCCAGAAAGAGACTGTATAAGATCAGGTCAGGACAGAGGAAGGGGAGAGAAAACAGAAAAGGAAGGTCAGACCACATGAGACAGAGGAGACCACAAGAGACAGAACTTGAAGCTGGTGCCAGGCGAGAGTCCCTTCTTCATGATCTGAAAAAAACCCGATTGTAGCCAAGTATTTGAATCTTGTAAGAGAGCTTACTATTCTGTAGCTTTTAGGGAACTTGGAGTTCTTGAGTGAAGAATCCCTCCCTTGATCTGGTTTAAAACTGCCATTCCTGGTTAGTGAGGCATTTTAGAACAGGGAGAGAGGCTACCATTTATTTTGTGGCATCAGGGTTAGAGAGAGATATTTAATTGTAGGCTGTATTCTATTTAGTTAAAAAGGCAGTTTATCTCGTTTGGCCTCTGTAGACATTATTTAAGAGTCCAATACTTGGTAGCAGCCTGGGGTTTTCTGGGTGGTCTCGATGTTGGTCTCTGAAACAACATGTCTTTTAATTTGTGAATACAGTATGTTGTGCTTGTATTTTTAGGTTGTGTGTAGTGTATTGTGTGTGTCTGTCACTGTTAATAAATATTTGATTAACCAAGTGAATTATTACTCTTTTCATCAAAGCTGTGCCAGAGAACAAAGAATTCACATGCCTATATTTGTGGCAGAAATATTTACAAGTTAGAGGTTTTGATAACTTATTTTACTTATTGACTAATCCATTCGGTCATTTCCTGATTTTCTCCATTTCCTTAAACTCTCCATTTATAACAATGTGCTTCATGCCCAAGGTGTATTACACCTGTGAATCACAGACCTCAGATTTCAATACAGAAAAAAACAGTATAAGATGATTTTATAAATCTGATTTCCAACCATTGAATGGCAGCAGGTCAAAATAGTTTTTTTCTTAGAACCATTACTGCTGCTACTGCCTGCTTTATGATGAAAGAAAGTTTTTAAGTAAAACAAAGAACAAATCTGGAATGAGGTTTAAATTCTAGTGGGGGCATTTAAGTGTTATTCCGGTTCTTCACTGAGATTGCCACACTTGGAAAAGGAGGGCAGAATAATGCTGCACAAGCCAGGAGGGATCTATAACTTTCAGACAAACTGAAATTTATACGCCTATGCCTGGCACCACAGGACACTGTGATTAAACTGTTTTTCAGGCATCACACATCTTCCAAAACACAATTCAATTATTTCCCCGAGTGAGCTGTATCAAAGGAGGAAAGACACACAGCAAAATAAAATAAATGTGACATTTGCAACCCAGTGCTGTGTCTGTAGCCAACATTTCCATTTGATTTAACATGAAACTCACAAGGAGCTGCAGCAGCTGAAATCCGCCTCATAACCGTAAGTCATATCTGTGAGGCAGCTGTCACCTGGGAAAACAATAGAAAGAATCTGTATATTATAAAGAGGGGCAATACTATTTCTGCTGCTTTCTGAAACTTTTTCATACATGGATACTGGCTCTTTCACCAACACAGATTCCATTATGGTGGAACCAAAACAAATGAATACTCATTGTGTGAGGCTGTGCTTTCTAAACCTGTGGCCATAGACACACTGTGAACCTTGGATAGGTCTCAGGTGTGCTGTGGAATCAGAATAGATTATATGTGTAGGGGAACACAACAGCAAATGGAGGAAACCTAAGCAAACGCAGGGAGAATACTGTATACAAACTCCATGCAGATAGCATCCCAGGAATTGAATTTAGAGCCCCGGCGCTATGAGGCACCAGTGCTAACAACTGTGCCACTGTGCTAGCTGGGAAGTCAAATAATTTCTTATTAAAATTGTAGTCAATGTTTCAGTTTAAAATAAATGTTATTTCTTGCAATTTAAGTGCTCAATATTTGTCTATCATTGGTGTGTCAAAACCTGGGATGCATAAAGTGTGCTTCAGGCTGAAAATGTTTTGGAAAGCACTGGTTTAGGGCATGCAATCCAGTGGAGTAAATCAACCAGTAGTGAATAAAAAAACTGCAAAGCCCTTCTGTACACTACAAATTCAGAAATAGGCCACTTGCATGTCATCCAAGATACATTATCTGAGTACCAAATGGCAGCCTTGTAATAGTTTTGAGTGGGGAGCTGCATCAGTTCAGGCTGCACAGAAACAAGTAAAGGTCAATTCCACAGTGAGAAATACAAAGAAGAAACAACAGTTCAGCTGCTGAGCCTTCCTTAGGTGTGAATATGCATCCTTGTAATATCCATCTTTCATTCACTTTACAGTGCAAATACAACACATGCCAGTGTTGCCAGACTCACACCAGAGTGGAAACTTACTTCTCTGCAGCCAGTAACTGTCTGGAGTGGAGGTATAGTGGTATCCTGCCCGATCCACACACTCAATTGTCTGATCACCATAGATTATCTGGAAAACCTGGCAAATAAGTGCACAGTATTCCTCCGCAGCATCCTGAGAGGTTCACCCAGAAAATAAAAGACATTGGTCATCAACCACAATGATCCAACTAAGGAAAACACTGTACTCTACCTTAAACAGAGATCCATGCCATAAAGTTTCCACAGCTTTGTTCTATATATCACATAAGTGATACATATCACCCTGCAATTCACAACTGACAACCCACTGAAGCTCAGCAGGTGTGAGCCTGACCAGTACCTGGATGGGAGACCCCCTGGGAAAGCTAAGGTTGCTGCTGGAAGAGATGTTAGTGGAGCCAGAAGAGGGTGCTCATCCTGCAGTCTGTGTGGGTCCTAATGCCTCAGAATAGTGACGGGGACACTATATTGTTAAAGGCGCCGTCCCTCAGACGAGACGTAAAACCGAGGGTCTGACTCTCCGTGGTCATAATCAGAGGGTTTCTCTGAAAGAGTAGGGGTGTTAACCGCAGTGTCCTCGCCAAATTTCTCCTCTAGCCTTTACAAATCATATCCTCCTAATAATCTCCAACTGTGAACTGGCTTTATCACTCAGTTCTCCCTCCTAGTGATAGCTGGTGTGTGGTGAGCAAACTGGCACACTTTGGCTGCCGCCACATCTTCCAGGTAGGGGCTACACATTGGTGGTGGTAGTGGGATTCCCCATTACCTGTAAAGCCCATTACCTGTAAATGTGGGAAATTATTATGAGTATTAGTACTAGTATCATTATTATGATCTCATTTAACTGAAAACTCACCCTGTTTTCCACTGCCAAGATCACCAAGTTACAGTACGCATCTGGGCATGGAGTTGGCTTCAGAGGGTCCAGAGGGTTAATGCCAGCATTCCTTCTCTCCCAGCTGCCATAGGACTTGCCCCGCTCCCAGCTCCCACTGTAAGCCTGCCTGCGTTCCCAGCTACCTCCACAAGTATGTTTCCTTTCCCAGCTTCCCCCAGGCTTGCCTGCTTGTCTCCTTTCCCAGCTGCCCCCCACACTGGCTGTGTTCCGTCTTTCCCAGCTCCCGCTCATTGGTCTTCTGTCCCAGCTGCCTCCTGCCTTCCGGGTTTGCCTTCTCTCCCAGCTGCCCCCAGCCTGCTTCCGCTCCAGGCTCCCCCCTGGGGCTTTCACCTCCGAGCTACTCCCGGCCAGTTTCTGCTCATGCCTGCCAGACATCTTCCAGTCCACGCTGCAGATCGTGTGTCTGCGTTCCATAGTGCCCCCTGCAGGACGCCGGTCCATGTTGCTGACAGTCTGCCTCCTGCCCTCGATGCCCTGTTTCCTCTCCAGGCTGCCACTAGGGTGCCTCCTCTCCAGACTGCCCCCTGCTGGCACAGGGTCCACACCAAGCCCTGTAGATTGTGGACAATGAGCTGTGGAAGCTGCAGTTTCATGTTATGTAAAGATCAGGATGCAATAACATAAGATGTATTAAACCTGCTTGCTTCAGATAATGTAAAGTCAAGTATAATGGAATAACATTCACAGGTATTTCTCATGAAAGACTGAAGAAGGAAAGTATCTACTAATTTGTGTATGTTCTTTTAAAACTTCATATGTAATGCATAAATGCATTGTGTTTTACTGCCTTTTTAAATTTTAACTTCCTAAAGGTTTTTATCATATATTAACAAGAAAAAATGGGATACATTCCTTTTTCAATTCTAGTACCATATTTGTTTGCAAACACCTAGCTTGGAAAAAAGGTGTTACATGTAAATTGCGTCTGCAGAACCTGTTTTCAGCACTAGGAGGTGCAGCGAGTCATCGCGCAGGTAAGAGGCGGCTGCGATCTCGTGCGTGGGGATGCGCAGGATGAGCTCCTCGTTGTCTCTCCAGGTGAGCAGCAGGCAGCGGGCCGACAGACTGAGGATGCTGTCTTGCTCAGGGGTCGTCTTCAGGGGCAGCTCCTTCAGCTTCTGCAATCCCATCACCGCAGTCAGAGCCCCAGGCAGTAGTTTTGGAACTGTCACTTTTGTGATCAATTTACCTTTTGTTCCTACTCTGCTGCTAAATACATTTAAGAAGGTCAATTTTTTTATTTATTTATAACCACCCAATCTGAAATTGACAGGTAGGCAGGCTCTTCCAATCTCCCCACCAATTGGACCTTTCATTTTTTAATACATTCTAATCTGCACAGCAACCAACAGAAGGTTCAGCCCTGATTGGAGGAGAAGTTTAATCCCTCGCCAAGGTACCTGCAAGCTTGAATGAGACTGAGAATTAACAGTGATTGCTGTTTCATCAGGAACCAAGAGAGTCCTGCCCAACTAATCCCCATCTGCTTGCAGAATCCCCAGTTCAAATTGAGCTCATTGTATGTGGACCTTTGGGGCTGGCCAGTGCTTGGAGAAAAGCTCTTCGCGGTTGATTCAAACACAATGGATGGATGGAATTTCTTGAGATATCTCTGTATTGCTTGCATCACGCATTTGCTTTGCTCCCACATGGTCTATATCCTCTTTTAATACAGTATATCTATTCATGGTTTATTGTGCCGATGCCATCATTTTCGCTTTTGCCACAACACTTTGTCCTGCTTCTTCCATGGAATAGCTTGATAAAGATTGACACGGGATACATATAAATAGCTAACAAGTTCATTGCATGATGTTACTCCTGATGATTTTAAGCAAAAATCCCAAATAAATGGGATTAGTAAATACATTTTTTTTAGTATTTGGGATTGGTTTAGTGATCTGAAATGAATATTAAAGATAGACTATCTTTGCCCTATAAATCAGGCATGTTGTGACAGCGCATGGAGCGTGAAATAAGGTTGTAATGTAGGAATAACATATTTATACTAATGCCAGAAATACTAGCAAATCTATCAATAGATGTAAAACCAATCTCTTATCTTATATTTCATTCTTGCCATATATCTGTCTGAAATTGCTGGAGGTGCTTAATACCGATGCATTATGGAAATACACCCCATCCACTAAAATGCTGCCTGTCCTGGTGAGGACAGTGGCAGGAAACATGCAACAGGAACAGAACATGAACAGGAGCAGAACCTGCAAACCTCACACAGAGGGATGGCCAGAATCAAGCTCAGAAATGGGAGGTTGTACAGAGTGACACTAACCGCCATCGCAATCTTCCATATCCATTCATCCATTATTTAAACTGCTTCATCCAACTCAGGGCCACAGGATACATCCTAAACGGGATGCTTTTCACACCAGGGCCAATTTTCCCAGAAGCCAATTAACCTACCAGTATAGTTTTGGATTGTGGGAGGAAACCACAGGTGAACTCACAGACAGCACCCCAGGAACTGATCCCACGGCCCCAGCGCTGCAAGGCACTGTGCCATCCTGTCACTGCTCTCCCATATCACTTCCTGGAAATATCCAGAGAGTTTTAAAGCCATCTGCCATTACATAAGGCCAATGGTTGATTTCTTGATCTCTCCACACATACCCTGGCCGTGTCAAGAAGCTGCAGAAGCTCATCTCTGCTAGAAGGGTTCAAAGAACATGACACCCAGGTCAAGTGACCTAGAAACTAAAGACAAAAGAGGCATTTAAATGATCAAAACACAAGATTTCCAAAGATTTTTCTTTTAAGCTATAGCTGAAAGAAAGATCAAATACAATATTGAAAGCATAAGTGAAAACAGGCATGAACTATGAACTACAACTGTGTCTGCAAGCATTGAGCATTTTGCAGGCAGTCTACAATCCAGAATCCCCTGTGTTGAGGGCTTAGGCTAAAGGCTATCCATCTTTCCTGGCAAAAAAGATAAAACCTTAAAAGGAGAGGATTCAGGGAAACCAGTCTCTCACTGCACAGTCCATGGTTCAGCAAAAGAAATGTACCTTAACTTCCTTCTCTACATAGTCATGAAGGAGCCGCTCAGGATGGATGAGGAAATCAGGAGGATAGAGAGGGACAGAATGCAGGGGCCTTCTGTACAGGCTGCTCCTGTCCGCCTGCTTTCGTGGATTCTTTGGGAAAACCAGTCGTTTGATTGGAGACACAAATCCCTGGGAAGCAAGATACAGTTACTCCCATCCCCAGCCAGGAACAGGAGGAATATTGATCTGCATATCGGATTACAGGAAGAGAGTATGTACTCTTTGTCTCTCTTTGTTTCATTTCTTGCTCCTAACATGCACTATCTCAATGTGGACTGATTGATTCAAGAATCAGGAATTATTGATCTTTGGGTTTGTTTGGAAATGGACATGAATGGAGCACTTGGATAACTACACAGTATGCCAGTCTGGTGCTGGAAGGATGGTAATCTCAGATGTTGAACAATTCTCTAACTTTATTTCTATTATTTTTATTTCTATTTTTCGCCAACCAGCAGTGGGCTACAAATAAAGACAATATCCTCTTGGAGCTGTTCATCTTAAAGAGTAGAGTAGGGGTGTCAATGATCTTCCCTGATTCTACTGCCATCTGAGTACATTAATAATACTTAGTTACGCTCTTTCAGTGCACTAATACCAGTCAAATAGAGCAGGGGAATAACAAAGATGATAAATGCAGCACCTTGGCTAAAAAATCTCATCAGTTATTAAAAATGAAACAGCTGGTTTTAAGATGAATTTGTTATATGTGTTTTGTGTATTTAGACACAATAACAACAAATGGTGTTATAGCATGGACATAATGTTGCCTATTAAATGGAGTAAATCTGTACTGATCAGGTTCAGAAACTTGTATCAGGCAGATTATTGCCACATGATAAACACCCATGAGGTTTTAGGAATTTGTCTTTATAATGAATTCATTTTTTAAAGATAAACTTTTTGCATATTATTCACAGAGGATGCAGGAGTGAAACTAACTTCAATTAGTCAAGGAAGAGTAATTGCACTTTCAAATTATGTTAATCACATCGAAATGACCCACGTACAGTGCTCTGGGCAACATTTAAGATTCCGACTTTAAAAAATACATTAACGAATCAGATCACTTAGTTATTACAAAATATAAATTTTGCACTTTAAATGTCTGTTGCCTTCTCAGCTTGGGGACAAACAAAAAGATTCTAGATTCATGAGACTTGGTTTCCAAAATTAGATTTTTTTAAACTGAAAAGTAATAATATATTTTTCTCTCTGTAGACCAATGTTTGCCTATTATTTTCATTGATTTATTTTTTGTTTGAACACTAAACTTTTATATGAAGCTATTATCAGAACTGTGTTTTGAAACTGTGAAATGGTTTTTGATTAACAGAAAGACTGCTAGAAAAAAATACAAAAATACAGGATGGGAAAAATCACAATGAAAAATAAAAAACATAAAACCAAAACATTAAACAATATTTTTTTGCATTGTGTATTTTGTTCCTTTAGAAGAATGCTTTTGATCAACCGATTAAAAAATAAAATTTTATTGAAAAATCTGCTTTGTGACATCCACCCCTGCCCTCAATATAGAAGAACACAAGACCGTTGTGGAATTTCTTGTTGATATACCATGACAATACACAGACAAGAGACATTTTTGAAGGAAATCTCAGAATGGACTGACTGATACAAACAACTGAATTCACTGTTCCACAAGCCCAAGTTGCCCTAAATGGATCTACTTGATGAGGAAAAAAGTCAATCTACGGCCCAATACTGGAAAAAGTAAGAAACACTTCCCAGTACTGCCCTGTTTAACTCTGATCTAAGCTACAAAAACAACAACAATGCTTAAATCTCACCATAATCACTTCACAGGAAGCTGAAGATGAGCTTAATTACAGCTCCCAAGTCTCACTAAAGCGCTAAGGTATGCCAGATGTTCTACTGTAACAAAAGTCTACACCTCTACAGAAGAGAGGCAGACTTACCTTTTTTGCTTTTTTGTGCTCATATTCCATTCCTTCTCCCCACTTTTATTGAAGTGGTGCAGCTGCCTCTCTCGTTCGGGATTTGCTGTGGTGTGTGCCCATTGGGAGGTCTGCTTGCCATAGAGGAAGCTCAGCTTTCCTGTGCGAGAGGAAACTCCACCAGAAGTCCTGATATAAACTTGGGTTCAGCTTCCATTCTCTAGGCTGCAAATCTGCCACAGACAAAGCAAAGCGTTTTTCATAAAAGCCTGAGATTCTAATGAGGTGAAAACCAGGGTGAAAACTATTGCAGTCTGTGCACATCTCATCCAGTGGCAGTACTTCGTCTGTTTCGGGACAAAATAGAGTCGTCTTAATGGAACCAAATTATTTGGGCGGAACGATTTATATAATTGTGCATGAAGAACGTGAAAAAATAGCATAGTCTGTGGCAAAAGTTTTTTTTGTCAAGTTTTTAGTACAGGTAAAGAAGAAACTTTTTCTCACACAGTGTGTTGTAAAATCCTAAAAGTTAAGAAACCTTCTCTGTTTCTTAACTTTATCTGGTGGTTGCCAATTACGTTTTTTTTTTCTAAGTTTGAAAACCTGTGTAGCCAAACAGGACAAAGCCAACAAGTCCAAGAGTGACATGTAGTGCAAGGAAAAAGACCAGAGTTTTGTTGCTATCCTGATACTTCTTCATTTGACACCTTACTGTCTGTGAAGGGTGATATGAGTAAAAAATGTTGTTTTTAAAAATTAGAATTTAGTTCAAGATTTTATAACTGATATCACTTTACCGCATATCCTATGAAATGTAAACTGCTTTAAAAGTCCGGTTGCAAAGATGAATGTTTAAACCATCTTTTGCTGTTTGTATTTAATAACACACTACCTCCCGTGACCACTAGATGGGGGGCGAAATGCTCTCTAGCCGTCATTCTTGGGCCAAGTGTAAAACTTTAAAAGACTCAAAAACAACACCTCTACAATGCTAAGATTTTGTTAGGAAGTAATCAGGCACGTGAAATATTTACTGTAATGAGACTGTTTATTGGAAAAAAACATTGTAAAGACAAGCAGAAAATAATTGTCTGTCCAAGTTAATGGGACGTCACAAGGTTCCCATTTGCGTATTTTTGCCCTTTTAAACTTTGAGCGTATTTGATTCTGCTTCTTGCAAATCACTGCTCCTAACCTGTGGTGTTTAATCCCTGTGTAAGGGATGCCATCAGGGTCTTCAGTAATCGGATGTAAGTGAAATTATTTGAAATAAATATTTATTTATTTGAAATAAAACAGGTTTTGATTTCCTTTAAAGGCTTTGATTAAAGCAGAACCTCAGCCTACCCACAGATTACAAAATAGGTGCAGTCCCTCACTCATTAATTCACTGAGTCTTGTGCTGAATGCAACATGCAATTTTTTCATTTGATGGAGGCTATTGGTTTACTGCAGGTTTCTTACATCCTTCTAGTGACAGCAGCGTGGGCCACCTTGGAGTCTGATCTTTTCAGGTAACAGAAGATATGCAAAGCTGGGCCTGGCCAGATCAGCACTGGGATGAGGAGACCCCAGAGGAATACGAGGTTACTGCTGTCAGTGGTGTTCGTGACCTGGTAGGTGGTATTCTTACCTTTGGAGCAAAAGTTCCAAATCCAGTGCCTCACTATTGTTACATGCAACACTGTATGAGGTACTGTCTCTTAGATGAGATGTTAAACTGAGATTCTGACCACATGGAGCTACTTTGTAAGAGTAGGGGTGTTAATCCTGGTGTTCAGGCTAAATTGCACTCTGGGTTTGAATAATTTGACCTCCCTAAATTTCGCTGTGTACTTAATTGGGTAAAGCTATTTCCCACTTCTCCACCTGACCTGCTGTATAGTGAGGCTGTGGGTATAGAACTGCTGCCATGAGTCACTCAGGTAGGTGCTACATTCCAGTGAGGGGTGAAGTGTGCTTCCCTATTTTTTTTTTGGAATACTCTTTGTGATCCTTTGGGATGAAAACCATTATACAAATTCTTACTGCTAATTATTTATTATTATTGGAAAGTTGCATTCAGCTGCTGGGACTATAACCTTGGCCTGGCAGGTTGACGTTTTCATTTAACTGCTGCCTTGGTTAGAAAGAGCAACAAGAAATATGAAAATGTATGTAAACTTTTTACAGTATGTCCACTATGTAGTCGAAACTACAGATTTTTTAAATCTGTTTTAGTTTACAGGTGCAGTTGAAAATCCTTCATTTGCAATGTTATTCATATATTCATTTAGAATAATAACCTATTTTATACAACTATAGTTGTTTGTCATTTATATTGTTTTGAATATTATTATGTGCTAGTTCAGCCTTGTAAACTGTAGCAAAAGATTTCTGGTGGATGCAGTGTGGTTAGAAAGGGGGTGTCAATACGGTGTCTGCAATCCCTTAGATATTGATGGTGTTGTAGTTTTTTAAACTACATTCCTTCTTATTGGATATCTATCATCTGGTTCTAGAGGTGAGTTTATAGATCGATAATCCTTCCCCCAATTTTCTTTGTTTAATCCAGAGAAAGAGATCAGTAATGATGATGGATTTTAAAACAATGTATTTGTTTCATTTTAAAGAATTCTAGCACGACACAATGTAGAAAATAACACAGAAATGTTTGAATTGCTGGCTATACAACAGCACTAATCTGCTTTTTTCTTTTTTTGTTTACTAGGAAATAAATAGAAAGACAAGGTTAAAAAGCTATACAAAAAATAACAGCTGAGGTAGATAAAAAATTACATAAGAAACAAATTCAAATTCATATAAATAAATCAATATATCCACATGGCACATTTACAATCGACCATATTTTTACAAACAGTGTTAGGAAGAATATATGAAAATGACAATGTGCCAACATACACCTTTTCATTTTGCCAGATACAACAGAGAAGTCAGAGCATCAAATGAGAGACCACACTTCTGTAATAACCATGGGTTTGCTAAACATTTTTTACGTCAATGAAACATTTCTCTGTTGCTTTTCATGCTGCAAGATACAAAAAAATATTTTCAAGGCATCATCAAAGCATACTATGTTGGATGGTATTTAAAAGGGAGAGTGGAGATACAGAATGAACACATTTTAAAATGTTTTTATCACTGGAATTTGTACAAAGAATTGCATTTTAAGTTGCCTTGACCAAATGTTAAAGTCAAAGGCCTAAGCAGGTTGTCACAACTAAAGCTTTTGACTTATTAAGAATGCCTGCTGATTGATCATAAGCACAATTGTACATTTCGCAAAAGTTGAGGTGAGTTCACAGTGATTCTTGACTACAGTACGCTTGTAAAGTATGTGACTTTAGTTTGCAAATTTCATATTTTTCAGCTCCTGTCAGCACTGCAGGCATCCCATTTTAAAAACCAGACCTTGCAGTTTGTTATTTTTGAAAGCTTTGCAGATAATCATTTAAAGAATAGGTTGTATGTTTTGCCGGTGGGCTTCAGCAAGAAACACAAAAAAGTCAACCTGTTGTAATGGCAGAATGACAAATTATTTTGTTTGATATTATTTGCGGGGGAAAGAGAATGTGAACCTTGGCAATGTCAGGTAATGGCTTTCCAAAATTTCACAAAGGGAGATTTACTTTAGAAACGTCTGTCTCACCAGCTTTAGATTAAATTACAGGCATGGTATCCTGTGAAATTTCTCGGAGTTTTGGGGTTGGAAGTCTTATAACAGTTGAATCTATTGCTACAGATTGGCTGTAAAAAATGTACTTGTACAGTGAAAGGTAATAAAAACCATTAATAACTAGGAGCTTCTGAAGTTCTTGTGTTCTGAGAGAGGAAAATAATTTGCAATGATATGACTCTAACTGTGTGTAGAAAAAAATCTTTTTATATTACAATAATATTCTACTTCATAAATTATTGCCTTTTTCCTTCTGAAAACACAAAGGTATAAAAATTGTATAACACAATTTATGTACCACAAGAATGATAGTGACATTATTGATTATTTATATAATACTTAGGTGTCCTAGGTCCTTCCCCAATAACCCAGTTTCTACTAATATTTGCTCTATTTGAGCTCTCAGTTTGATCTTAATTATTTAACTGAACTGATTAAGAGGTTAAGTTGCCTCTTATTAACTTTATTGGATAGTTGTTTATTGAACTTGCAGGACACTGAAGACTGGAGTTTATCCTCTTTAAAAATGATCCGAGACTATGTTTCTGTGTCCAGAAGAGGGCGCTCTTTAACGGCTTTTCTCATAACCTTGAGAGGGGAGTGGTGGAAGCTCAAGCAATGAGGACAAGGTCACAGGAGAGGATTACGTCTGTGCCACCACTAGAGGCTTTCCCACTGCTCCCCTCAGCTCACTTTGGGTGCAGATAGGTTTTCTGAACAGCTCGTTACCTTGTTTTAAACATGTAAAGGTTTATTCCATGCCAAAAAGAAATGAGAAGAGCCACAAAGCTTCGGCTGTGAAGTCTTCATCAGATCTTCCATATCTAACTCCACAGTTGAAATATTGTGTCTCTTCTCTTTTCTTTTCAGCATGGAATAAACCTTTACATGTTCCTCTGCAGCCTACCCATGCTGACGCAGCTCCCTGCTTGTTTTAAACATGCCCACTGTGAAATATAGAATCCTACCTACTGTACCACCTTCACTCCACCCCAACAACAAGGCTGTATTATGCTCTGCTTACCGTGCCTACTGTGCCTAGGCCCTGTGAAAACTAAAGAGCCCATGAAAGAAATGACCTTGTTTTTTACTTGTATGATAAAACCTTTAACAAAAAGGTTTCTTCTGGAATAAATATGTATATAGCAAGGATAAGCTATCCAAAAATATTCAATGTCATTTTGACCACCCATTTACCAATAGAAATTGATACACCTATAAACATACCTCTACCAAATGGCCTAAGAAAGAGAAGTGCCTGCAGGGCCTACAAGGGTATGAATCCGACCCTGCTCCACAGAATGTAATTGAAAATAGACCCGAAAATAGAAGTGTTCTTATCAGAGCTCTTTCTTCAAAGCACTGGACAATGAGAAAACCTGTTTGCTAACGGCTATATTTAAAATGTTTCAGCTTCTTTTTTAGCTCATTTAGCGCTGCACTCAAAAATGTTATTCCCTAGATAAATGCATTGGTCGTTTTACTGAACACTTGTTTCTTTGCCACAAACTGAATTAAAGCTATTCTGAATAATACTGAACACGCTAACACTCGGATTCACAGCTGTGTCTATCCATGTAATGTCAATTGATTATGATTCAGTTATATTGAAAGATTATGCAGAAAAAAATCAATTAGGCTGAAGTTAAAAATACAGTTTAAGGACACTGGATGAGTTTTGTAGTGAAAAAGTAATTCTAAATAAAGCACTGGTATTGGATGCATAAATTATGTTCTTTATACAGTATCAAAAAGGGGACATTTTAATGTAATTTAACCTTTAAAACCTATGTCTGGTAGTGTTTGTTTCTCATGCCTAAAGGATTCAGTTAGGCTATGGGTGGAGAGTTGCTTGAACTCTGTAAGTTGAGTATTAGAACTATCAACCATCAAGATAATTATTGCATGTGTAATATGAAGGATAATTATATTATTATTATTTTATATAGTCTTTTTCATGGTAAGAACAAATACCTTAGAATTGATTACAGACTTAATAACACAGATTATGGGCATTAAAGATGTACTGACAACATTTTTGATTTGAAAAAATTAAACACCTTTGTGCTTCATCTCCATCTTTTGACCTTCACGTTCCTGAATAAACCTGTTGAGTTTCTTTAAATTGATTTCATCATGCATTTCCACACAATACTTTTTGCGTCTTGTTCTCAAAGTGGGTGTGATTTTTCTGACAAGTGAAGCCTGAGCTTCCCCATGCGCAAGCAGGATGTTTGGTTAAAATCACAATGCTACGTGAGTAAGCAAGAGACCGGCCAGCGTTCTATTCTCTGTGGAACGAACATCTCGTTCCTTCGACTGACATTTGGAAAGAGAGGTGTTAACCTTTCCACACAAAATCCGTTAGCTCACCCATGGTTACGCATAAGCACCTTATAGTTCAGCAGTAGAAAACAAACAGACTGCTAGGCTTTACAGTTGCAAAAGAAAAAAAAAACAGGAAAGGATATACACTTTAATTTGCATGCATGCATCTTCACAAATTGTCCTTATGTATTCTGGACCAACATTTGAAACACACCCAGCTTTTCCACCAGCTGTTGTTCATAGATTACAGTAGCTCGGGTTGTCCCACCTCCCACAGTATTAAGAACGTGGCAATAGAAGTGAGAGATGGGTCAATTTCATTACGTAGCTGTGATTGTAACACATCCACTCCCTTCTCATATCACTGTATAATTGGAACACCAAGTTGGTAAATTATAATACACAAGTTTCTGAACAAAACACAGTCCTTACCCAAAGCTTGCCTTTGAGAGGGGAGCTATGCCTGTATTACCTAGGCAACCACAACCTGTAACATTAGAATATTTTCGATTGCTTGTTTAAAGCATGTTTCAAGAGAGAAAACCTCTCAGGCACTGACAATTATTTATACAAATTTGCTATTTAAATGCCTTGAAAGTACAGGATATTTCATCAGGACAAATACAAACATCTACAGAACTCTTTCATAGCTTTGGGTAGCTTTTCTGAAGTAAAATGCAATATCTTTGTTTTTTAGTTTGAATATAAGCTCACTATTGTTTTCTTTAAAGGTCTGACCTTGTGTGTGACGCAACAAGACACAATTCCTCATAAATGTTTCACTCACATCAGACAGTGGGACCCATTCTGCATGCGATCAACATTCACAGCCACGCTATCTTGGGAAAACCGTTTTTCCTGAACTTATATCCTTTATCCTTGAGGAAGTCTTGCAAAATGTTCACTATTTTGTGTGGCAAACTTCCAATTTGTGAGACCAGGACAAGATTAATTTTTTTTTTGCAAAGCCTGAAAAACGGAAAGCAAAAAGTACAAATTCAACTGCTGAAGAATCAGAGGCAGAAATGTGCTTTGTCCAGTCGCTTGTATTTAACAAAGTATTTTACCCCTGCATGTTCAGTAGAAAGCATTTCAAAACACATTCAGGCAGAGCAGTTTCAAACAAATCTGTGAACAAAGACATGTCAAAGAATGAAACGCCAAGACGACAACAGGCAAATAAACAAACAAATAAATGGCTCTAGAAATTGTAAGACATTTCTACCAGACAAAATGGCATCATACATGTCATTTAACAAATGCAATCACCTGACAGCATTCGACAGTGGAGAGTTGCGTAGTGTGGGAAACCAAAACTTGCCTGTAAGTACATACTGGCTAAATTCAGAATGTTATTAATAGCCAATCATGTAGAGCATCATTGGACAAAAACTGCAGCTGAATGCAATCCCATTATTCTAAGAGTTATTCCTTTTGCCTGGTGAGAAGTCATAGCAAGGTGAAAAGAAATATTCAACATGTTTTTATGGTTACCATTATAATGCCTTTACTGGTTCAGAACTATTACTTGACATAATGGGATCTGAAGGACTGAATAGCATTTTTTCCCACAAAGTCAGCTTGGATCAGGAACATTCAACTTATACCCTTTTCAGCCCTCTTCAACACATCCAGCTTGAGAAAATAGTTTTTAATAAAACCAGCACCTTAAAAGTTATAGCTATCCCACTAATTTATGAATTAAATAATGGCAATGCTAGGTGCAGCAGCATTCTGCTATAGAATGAACTGGAAAGGCCAGAGGTGTAACGGCCATGTTCTGATGATAATCATAACACATCTCTGCCAGACCAGATTTTAGTACGCTTAGTGATTCCTTAAGGAACTTTAAGAATAAGGTCACGCTTAAAGGAAAGAAAAAAGTTTTCATTTAAATGTGATAAATCAAAAGTGATATTTGTTGTGACTCTTGTCATTAGCCACTGTTCGTCTGCAATTTACATAATGCCGTAATTTCAGACTGGCACCTTGGTTGCCAACAGAAACAGACTAGATATTGTAAACCTTTAGCCATTCCTTGCCGTGTAAATACTTCTCTAGAGACTTAAATATAATTTCATGATGATGTAAAAAACTGGTTTGCAATAGGTATTTTTTTACAGAAGTCTCATTTTGGCTTGTCATTAATATTCAGACTTAAAAAAAATAGTCCCATATATTTGGCATGGAACATCACTACACGCCGCATCTCCCTCTCTCACCCCTCAAAAAAAGAAAAGATCTAAAATGATTATTTCCCTCTTTTTGGTTAATTTGTAGTTGTTCCAGTCTTACTGTCAATTTATGAAATAAGATCAGCCTAGACACAAATGTGTGTGAAAGTCATTTCTTTTAAAATGTAGCTTGATTAATTAGTATACACCTGGTTTGGATGAAACCCAAGAGAATATAATGGTTCCCAGTTTGGTCTGTGAGCCTGTAGGGCACACAGCAGCTCTGCAGGCTTTGACGCAGTTGGGCATCTTTCTCTGCATCAGCACCAGGTTGTATTAGCACCCAGAAAGATTGACCACTTTGCCGTCTGACCTGGAATTTCTGTGCTGTCAGGTTGTGAGGCACATTTGCAAAGCATTCTGGGCAAATTGTAGAGAAGTATGCTCACCAACCCTGGATTTTAATCGTGGTTGGAACTTATGCTCTTCGAGTAATGGGTTCATGCTTTTCAAGGGAGTCTGATTATAATTACACTAAACCGTCTTAGAACCAATCCATAGTGGACCAACAATTATAGTCCATTTATTAGTTGTCCTGTATGTTAGTAGAGACTTTCACATGTTCAGCACCAGTGTAACATATATATATTTATGGAAACAGGTTTTCTTTTTTAAATAATCAAAACAGGGTTTTTCTCCTCCAGGTTGGTTAATGCTGCTCAGGCTTAATGAAACAATTGTGACTCCTATAATCAGATGTCTTTCATTCAGCAGCACACAGTGTTCAACAGAACAGTAATCAATCCAGATCCAACCAGGCCTGTAGTGAACCAACACTCAACTCACACTGTGGGATGCTGTCTCATACATGATCAGTTCTTTAAAAAATGTACCAGTTATCAGTATTATTCCATCATTATTAATAATATTAGAACTTTCATCATCAACACCATGATTATTATTTATGTCTTTGTTTCATTGTAATTATTTAGATTTACTGTACATATACTTTTTTGCAGTGAATAGCAACAGTCTGGCCATGACCAGCAATTGACAGAGTAAGGCTTGACTGTACTGTTGGCTTAAGTGGTGCTTTAACCAGACTCACAGTTAGCACCAATGTTAACTCATTGATACTGAGGACTCCCCTTCCCCCTCTCCCCTGTCTTGTTCCATAAAGCTACTGGCCTCTTCCTGCATGGGAGTTGGATTCACCATTGTGGATCTGCTGCAAAGTGACATTCCCCATTGCCTCACCAGCGACAAACACAGTATGACCCTTTCGCAATATGTTGAGAAGTCGGGGCAAATAATTGTAAGCTGGTTTCTCATATGGTAAAGACAGAGGAACCGAAATCTTGCGAGTCAAAAAAGAAAGCAAAATACGATGTCTTCCCCCTCTTTGTTTGAGCCTGATTTGGTCTCGGTTTGCTTCAGCTGATGCTACAGACAGGATTGATTGACAAGACTGTGTGTAAAAGATTCTACTTTTAAGTAGAGCAGCATCCCATTTTTATGCATTTCAAATTTGAAAGATTAAGTGATACAAAAACATTGCAGTCTTTCCACTCATTTCTAGCACCTACTGCTGTGAGACAAAAGTCTTCCCATGCTCTTATTGTCTTTTCATTAGTGTTGATAACCGGAGCTAAGGGAAGATTATATGTAGGGTCGACATTTATTATAGCAGGAAATGTCATAAAAGCGGTTCCAGACAATCTATCAATTCACTTTAAATAATCACAAATAAAAAAGATTTTCACAAGCTAGTCATTGTTTTTAAGGCTGTTATCCTCAGCCATTTTGCTACTGTATTTTAGCCATCTACACTTTGATCACAGCTTTTTGTTTTTGAATAAGGATATACCATTTATAATATGCTTTTTTCATTAACTGACATTACAATGGTTTGGCCAAAACTGTAAACTTTTAGTTAACAAACAATTGGATTGTATCAGTCACAAACTCTACAATAACCCGAAAGTAAGGCAGACATATAAACTTGGTTATAAAAAATAAGTTACAAGACATGGCCACTGAGAAAAAAAAAAAGACAAGTCTGCAAACCATTACCATATCGAAGCAAACCAACCTACAACCCTTTGCATATTAATAATGCAGTGCTACCAAGTCAACTCAATAAAGACGCGCGGGCTTCATGTCAAACGCTGCTGAACTGCAAAAGAATTCTTTTTCTGCTACAGCCAGTAAAGAAAAACATACAGTATACAAATCTGACTGGCACCCTCTTCTGCAGCAGTTTCTTCAGATTGCTTTTGCACACTCTCTGGCCTTATTGTTGTCTGCAAATGTGCCCAATGTGCCTGGATACGGTACGCTGGCGTTAAGCCTGTGAGGTCAACAGCCCCTGACCCTCGTCTGCGTATTAACTTCCTTGTAAAGGATGGGGTGCCTCTCATCAGGTCTTAGACCTCAGTGAAGACTGGTTACACTGTGGTCTCGTACTCCATCACTTCCTTGGGCGCACTGATACTTCTGTACTGCAATCGGGGCGTAACAGGAGAAGTGGATTCCAGTGCGAGGATAGTCTTGCGGAGCCTCCTGTCAATGAAATGGGCATCCCAGGCTGGGTACCGCTTTCTGGGCAAGTCTATCCTAATGACTGGCCCTTCTGTCCGGGGGGTGCGAGGAACTGGAGTAGGAGGCACACAAGGCCTCACTTGAAAAACGGGCAGACAGCTTTCTCTGTCTCCTGGTACCAGTTCCCTGTCCACACCCATAGTCCTCTGCAGGGGCCTGGGGGGGCTTGTGACAACATCAGGGGGTGCTGCACAAGGTTCTGGCCCTTCCTCTTCCACGCAGCCCCATTGCGACCCAAATATCGGTCCATTCGGGTGCAGGAGGCAGTAGTAGATGAACATAAAGAACATTCCAAGAGCGAAGCTGCAGACCACCACACAAACTATGATTAAGGCGCAGAAGTCTGTGGTCTGCGGACCCCGGTAGAGATACCAGAGCACCGTCAAGGCAGCGTTTTCAGAGAGGGTGATGAAGTAGTAGATGGACATACGGTAGCGGCTCCGCCCTTCCTTCACATTGAACCAGCAGAAGATGTAGATGATTCCCACCACCATGTTGTAGATGATCTCCTCCCATTTGGACATGCAGAAGTCTGTCTCACCCTGGATAATCCAGAAGGTCATGATGCACCAGTGGGTGACGATGAAGATGCCAAAGTAGAGCTGGAACACAGAGGCAAAGAGAGCGAAAGCGATGGTTCGGGCCCCGATGGTGAAAAGGTGCCACAGCATCTGAATGATGACGGCCTTATAGGACATGGCCATCTTGTCCTCACGGGAATCGCGGAGGACCTTCTGGTAGGAGGCAATCATCCATGCCAGCGAGACCAGAGAGGCCGAGGCTGACAGGCCTACATCAGGGAAGAAAAAAAAGTGTGAACTCCCCTGGGACTGCTGTTTCACATTCATACGACTATCATCTAGGTAGCTTAAATGCACTTCAGCTCGAAATGATACATTGGATAGAAAAATTGTTTTGTTTACTAGTTATTGTCAGCAAATACATGTGATTCCTGTGATTCCTTAGTCCTGGGTCAAAACATCAGTCTTTGTTTTAAGGTGTAAGCAGTACACACTACATTTTTAATACAAAAGGTTAATGTTAACAGCATATGCAATATTCCTGATTTAAAAAGACTTTTTGGCGCCGATACTGATATTATTCCCTTCAGCGGGACGAGCTTACTTGCAGTATTTAGCAGAATTAAAAACTGTTCATTACAAATGACTTTTCATTACAATTCTAAAAAGTATTTGTATTTCAGACACATCCTGCTGTGGATTTGGAGAAACATTTAATCATCATTTTATTTTTTCCTACAGAAAAAATACTGCAAAATAGTAAACATTTAATAGGAAAACTAGACTATTTCTCTTTTACATAATGTGATCTCTGTTGTTCTTCTTTGTTTGGAGGGACATTAATATCAAGAAAACTGTCCATTACAAATATATTTTATTGGACACAGTGATCAGGGCTAGGTTCACACTGTGCTTGAGACAACCCCATGGTGAGCTACAGTGACTGCTAGGCTCCATAATAGTTAAATATTCAAGAGGTTTTGAGGCTTAACATCTGTCCCTTTTACACAAAAATATTATCCTTTTAAAATCTACAGTGTTTTAAGTTGGTACTCTTTAGTGTCTTTATGCCTGAAGTAAATGCGATGGAAATACTGTATATTGTATTTTCCCAACTTCAGATGATGGCATGATGAACTTTAATCATTTTTGATTATTTCTGCTCAAATCTTGAATTATCTGAAACATTAAAAAATATCATTTATAATGCATGCATTTATATGTCAAAATACAGTATATTCTGCTACGTGCATGCAATATTTTATAATGTATATAGCGTGCAGGAATATTGTCTACACTAAGACAATGCACAATTAGCAAAACCCACACTGTAAGAGACCATTTATGGACATCTGAAGTTTTAAGCTCATGACTGTTCTTTCTGCACAGCAAACAGACAGATCTCACTAGTTTTACATTTGCGGCTAATGATGAGAGGGCTGGAGAGAGCTGAAAGCAGATGTCTTGAGGTCACATTTACAGCTGGTGCAGACATTGCAACAGAATGGCAGGTGGGGTTTTAGGTTTGGTTCCTCCATGGTTTCTAGATAACGGCCCAGTAGTAAAGAAGAAGCAGAGTAGACAATTGAGTCCACCTGAGTGCACAAGCATTTCAGTCCAGCAGAGGTCACCCAGGATTCTGTTTCCCATCTGCCTGATGTGATCATACCTGGCCCCCTTGTGATGGCTACCCAATACCCCTGCAGCATGGTGCAATATGTAAGTCAGCAGAACTTCATAAAAATGTTCAACATGAAAAAGCCAACATGCGGATCTGATAAAATAGCAACAGCACAGCGATACTGGAACTAGTGGCACTATTTCTCTGTTAAGGTTAAAGCGAGGAGCTCACTTAGTATACTAAGACCAATGGCACTATTTGTAAGAATAGGGGCGTTAACCCCCATGTCCTGGATAAATTCTGTTTTGGGCTTACACAACTTGTTGGTATAAATGATGCTGACACATCATTTACATCTTCTAGGCAAATTGAGGAAGCAATTAAATAGACAAAAAATGTTAGGATACATATTTGAAAGTGTAGAATGTAAATCAAGGGATGCTATGCAAAATTTTAGTAGGGGCAAGTGAGCTGTCATTTAGAATATTGTGTGCAATTTTGGACATTGTGTTATGGAAAAGATACTCCTGCTCAGCAAGCAGTCTAAGGAAGATCAACCAGACACATTCTGTGGTTTAAGATGTCCTACACTGACAGGCTGAAGGAAATGCATTTTTGAAATGAGCTCAAGAAATTTAATCTTGAAGAGAGAGGATTATGAGGGGTCCTAATACAAGTATTCAAAATCCTCAAAGGCACTGACAAAGTCAACTCAGCTGATTGTTTTCAAACACAAAGAAGAGGACATAAAAGGAAAGGGTGAGGGAATGCATTTAAGACAGAAAACAGGATTCCTTTCTTTGCACAAAGGTTTGTGGGAGTATGGAACAAGTCATCCAGCCATGTCATAGAATTTGGTACTTTGGCTTCTCTAAATAAATGGTTGGATGAAAGTTACAGTATGTAACCTAGCATCCCTAAAAGTTTCACCTTAATTTAATTGGAGAAGAAATTTCTCACCTCTCTACTTGATATACTGTGCAGTGGGGCTGCCAGCACACTGGTAGTGGATGAACCAGATTCAACATTTAAAGTATTTTTGGGATGAAAAGCACTACTGAAACACATTCAACCTATACTGTTACAACAATGATTATTTTTTTACTGCTAATACTCCTGTCTCCTTCTGTTATTAGCGTTAGTAATAATTTAAAATGAATAACACAAAGTTATTTAGTACCCTTCTACAAGGAAGTTTTAGTACATTTGATTTATTAAATTAAAAAAAATAATTAGGATCATTGATATATTAAGATGTATAATATGTTTCTTGTTGAGTTGAATGCATTTGTTACAGGACTATAAATATTACAAATTCAATAGAAAATATTTTCAGTGGGATCAAACATTAATCAAACTGCACTAACTGCACATAGACAAAAGCTAAATAAATTATTTGTGAATGCCACAGACTTAAACCAGACTGAAGTGCTAGATGTAAACTGTTGTCACTGCCTTGCTCCACTCTACAAGTCACATCAGAGATAGCTCTGCTTACAGGAGTGATGTACCTCACACAGGCAACACTGCATGGCAAGCTGTAGAGATCACTGTTGCATGACATGCTGAGGACATCATAGCTAATGACAGGGCTTAGGACATAACTTTCAAGTGAAGCCAATTCTTTTAACTAGTTGAGTGAATAGGGACTTAACATTGGTAAACAGTGACACTTTCAAGATTAATGCCGTGAAATCACACATTGTTACTAAGCATTTAGTGTTTGCCAACATTGTCTGTGAGAAGCCTTTTTTGTTTTCCAAAGCTGTTAAATTACTCTGCAGTAATTTCTGATCCAAACCTGATTGAGCTTGGTATCCCTAGCAAAAAAGAGCTAGGCAAAAAACTCTTCTTTCTAAAATTGACTGGTCAAACTGCTGAGTGTTTTACTGAATTTAAAGTCATCATAAATATTTTATCCAGTTCCTTTCTCCCATCCATTTGGAGGAAAGCCAGATTAAGGAACATCTTAATTAGCTGCCTGGCTGAAAGCATTAGTCAATACTTCAAACTCTTTGGCTACAGTTTCGACCGAAGTGTGTTCAAGCCACCGGGACAGTACGCATGACAATCTTAATTGAATCTAACATCAGAGGGAACAGATCACACTAGCATAAAAAAATACAGGAAATACAATCACCCACTAGGTTTAATCTGCAGCACAATTACTTTCTTACCTGCATTTAATGTTCAAACTCAGGATTTAACTGGTGGATAGAAGTGGGAGTTTGAAGAGGGAAGAGAAGGGTGATTTTTTAAAAATCTCTTACAGTAAAAGGAGAAATCTGGCATGCCATGCAGTCTGCTTACGTCTAGAAAAAAGTGGAGGTGTAACGTGCATGCATATTGACTTTTTCATGAATGAACCACTGGGAGGACGTACAAAAACAATCCAGCCAATTTTTTTTAATTTCAAAATGGATAATGTTCCTGGAATGGAGTGAAAAAAGTCTAGATGGATGAGACAAGAATTTAGTTGTCAGCACTTTCAGATGTGAATAGGAAACTGAAATAAAAAATAAAGAGAAACCGAAAAATACATCTTAAGGAGTCTCTGTTCTTTCAGCTACTCCTAAGGTCCTACACTGACCCATTAAGATCGAAGTAAGCTGTACACGAGTCTTCTAATGCATTGCAAAATATGAGTACAGAAATACAATTTTAAAAATCAGACATTCAGCCCTTACTAACCACAGAATTTAACTAGCATGTTGAAGTGGTACAGTTTATTCTAGAAGTGAATGTTCTGACCTCCAGTAACACTCACTTTTGCCCACTACTTTGTTCCATTTTTTGTATGTGGTTGCTTGGCGGTTCCTGTTTACTGGTGTGTGTTTAATAGTAATATCGATTTTATTTTTAACCCAATCTGAGCAATTTTCACCCCTTGTAGAAGACCATGACTTCAAAGAGAAGTCTATGAGCTCTATAGTTTGATAGCCTTGAGGGAAATTCAGCCTAAAAGCTGGAAAGTACTGAGTTAGCAATTGTCTAGGCTGCGGTCTTGTCACTTAAGGAAGATGCTTGTGGCAATGGTCAGTGTGTCAATCAAGACAAGCCCTGGGAATGGCAGTGTCTGCAGAAAATTACCGGCAAATCGAATCTGTGGATATGTGTAATTTGACAACCCGCAGATATTTGCAGGGGCCTAAATCAAAGAAAACTGCGAGAGAAACATTCCTCTCTGTGAGACGAGCTATTGAACAATGTCTCTGAAACAGGTCTTTAGGTACCTGAAAGCTGTACTATAAATGGGCTCTGGGTTTTATCTAACAGTTTTTTAGCTTTTTTACAAACTCGATCTAAATGTTTTTCTCCCAGAATTCATTGCACCCCTTCCTGCATCCCAAGATCACCCTTACAGCAGCTCCTTGACTCATTCCACCTCGTGAGTCTCTTGGTCCTGCAGCACAGAGGGGTTAAAGCTAAAATATGCTTCTCAAAGTATTCAGATGCTGAGACTCTTAATACTAGAGGTAGTTTGAAGCTGAATAATCCAAAATTTTCGGTTTGAAGTGCATTCTTTTAAGATGGTATCCCATAGCTTAGTGGTGATGTGGTTTGGGTTAGCAAGACAACTGCACAGCTACTGAAACAGAACTGACATCTTTTCCTTTCAGGAGAAATGGAGGTTAGATATGAGAATACAAACGGAGATGTGCACAAAGGCCATTCTAAACTCCCTGTCAGGTGTTCTTTATTGCATGTCTGTTCTGAAAGGGGAAAGGTTGGTTGAACCCAAGACTAGGGTTTCACGATACACAAACTGCAGAGCTCAAAGGGATAGGTAGAGGGAGCTGTCTGAACACTGGAGAGGGTAGAGAGAGTGGGCAGTGTGGCACTTCTTTTCATAAGTAAATGGGATCGACTTTGAAGCCATGACTTACCCCCTTCTGAACCTTATTTCCCTTTATTTAATATTCAGAACCTGTTACATGGTATCCCTGCCTGGGACCTGTTACATAATTAATACCCTAAGAATTAGTCTGTTGCTTTCAGAACAGAACATCCACCAACTCTTCAGACTATCTAAAAATGTGAATTACCAGAGCTTCTAAGTGTGGTGATTTCTTGTTGAGAGTTTCAATATTCTTTGCTTTTAAAGCCGAGGTTTGCCATCAATAAAGGTAGAATACATTTTGTACGCAGAGCCACAGCTTCCAAACCATGCATCTCTGCTTAGAAATGGGCAGCAGGGTTACAGGCATCAGTGTCTACCCTAATGAAGACTGACTGTGCATTTTTTTTTAGTTTAGGAGACCATTTCAGATTCTGAGCAGAGAAGGGGAGTAATATTTCATGAACTCATTATAGAGATGAAATGTGCTTTCATGGTATACAAAGGTTTCTGCCAGACCATCCTGATGGGTTCAGCTTTGTTTACAATTACAGCTGGGGTGAGCGGATTGCAGAAAGAAAGCGGATATACACCATTCAGCCTAAAAAAGGCGATAATTGCTAAACAAGACAAAAAATAAAATGACACAGAAAAGAACATCCTGTCAAAGCACTTGTCGATTCAATGCAGCTCCCTAAAATACTGTTAAGGTTAATGGGTTCTTAGCTGACATTTTAGATCATAACATAAAGCTTCCATGACTCTCAAGAAGCAGTAACATTGAAAGGATTTTTTCTTTCAATGGCACAGGCTTAAGACATGACAGGAAGCAATGTTCCACCTTAGCTGAACTGTCAGCTTGCATGTGGCTAGACTGATGTTACTTCTGTTGAAGTCAACAATGACTTAAATGCAGAAGATAATACATACAGTATATGCTATGATGGATGGCAGAACTGATTATAAGTGACATGCAATGAATTTAGACTTATAAAGTATCTAGGCACATAATTAAATTGTAAAGCGCCCAAAAAAAAAACAGGCAATAAAAACACATGGGCACAATCGTCGGCATTGCTGCCTCACAGTGATGCGGCCCTGGGTTCAGTTCTGGACCTGGAGTGTTATTTGCATGGAGTTTGTACTGTATGTAAGACATACTGGGAGATTAGCTGGCTTCCGGGAAAATATACATATACTGTACCATTACGTCTTTGCAATTCTTTTTATTCTTCACCCTCTTCTTGGCTTTTGGCAAGGAATCTCAGAGCAGAAAGCATTTGTCTCTGACTGTTTTTTTTTTGGTGTTAAAATGCCCATTACTAGTAAAACTCCTGTGTCCAGCTTACAGATGGTCAGTAGATCTTATCCTACTGCTGGAACACCAGCTGTGAGCCAAACTCCTCCACTCCAGGCCCATGTGTGCAGCAGCTCTACACACTGCAACAGGCTGCCTCTCCCATACTAGGGTTAAAAAGCAGTGCAGTGTGGAGTGTTCTTGGATAAAACAAGCTTTGTTAACACATTTGAGTATTGCAACTTGTTGTATAAAGTGCCATTGGCAACCACTAAACTGCAGTGTTTAGCCAGTTTTGAAAATCTCAAAAGGTATGTTTTGCAAACCATCCTCTCTGAAATGATACCATTCTCTGAAGATAAAGGAATTAAGTAAAGTAAACACTGTCGGGTGAACCTGTCTGAAAGCTCTATTTCTGCAATCCAGCTCTGTTTTTGGTTGATAGATGTATCCTTCCCAATTACTCATGCTGTATGCAAAATATGGAAATAGGGCATTTTATACAGTACGGTATACATTACCTGTCAGCATTGATTATTGTTGAATTGTCTGGATCTTAGAGACAATTGCCTTTGCATGAAATGGATAAGAGCACACACTGTTTACAGATGAGAGTATTAACTGGGTTGTAGGTGGTCAGATTGCTCCTGGACAGGGAGCAGTTTAAACATTTTGGTTTTTAAAATGGCCTTACTCCAGCTTTGTATCCACCAAACCAAGCCTGTCTTTCCTCTTCCACTATAGAGGAACATTTAACATCTTTTTAAACGGTGTCTAATTGCACAAATTCAGTGTGCTTATTAATTCTAATCAATATCTTTCATTTTCAGATTCAAGTTAAAACACGATTCTGAATGAAATTCAGCTTTTCCTATAGGATGATGCTGTATTGCAGAGTTGGTCTTTTCTTACCTTGCCCTAGCATTGCTTTTCTCTCAGTGATGAACAATGATAAATATCTTTGTGCAATCAGAGTACACATGGAGGAAAAAGGAACACAGCCATGTCAATACTTGATTTATTATTCTGCTTACACGGCACTGAATATTAAATAAAGGAGGGACATTTTTAGCCAAATTTCCTTTCTTTTGGTTTGCAAAGCAAATCTGCACCAAATCTTGTTGCATTTATTCAACAAAGCAAATGTTTGGTTTAACAACATTATTTTAGCTTCAAGTGTCTGATTTATGACTTCTTTTTATTTTGGAAGAAAAGTAGTTACTGCCCTTGTTCCATTTCTATTCATACTATAGAAGTGAGCAACATTGGTTAACAACTGGAAACACATTTGGCAGTGAATAACATGAATTAATCGATGACTCTTTTTTTAATCTGAAAACTGTAGCCAGAAGCTTAAATGCAGAGTCACACATTGCATGGAGAGGATGAAATGTATAAGAGAGAGGTTTCAGATGGAAGGACAAGACGGTTAAAAATGCTAAATTATGCTGTCTTACCATCCTAGTATTTTCCAATAATAGAGACCAATTACTTGCCTTCCCCATTATTTCCTTGTAGATATATCTATTGCAGCTCTATAATAATTAAAGTAACTTTGCATTGTAATTATAGAGCCGTTAATTTACTGTTAGCAGGAAAATTGCTATTTACTTGGCTCAATCTATCTAGCAAATAATGCTTCTGTTGTCAAATACTGGTCCATTAAGACCTTAGGAAAGTCCCTGCACTAATATTATCCTTAGAAATTAAAACTACCAGTACTGAACAACCTAATTTCAGCAATTTTAATCTTGGGCAGTTATTCTTTGAAGGTGTTCAAAAGATGCTTCAGTGCACTAATGCAAAATATAAACATAGTGCTGAATATTTTAGGGACTATATTTAGATTGTTAAAATTTATCATGTCTGGCCTCGCACCTTGTACCAGCAGTGACCCTCTAGGAATAAAGCAGTCACTAAAAAAAATAAGTGGAAGGATAATCTGAATGATTAAAAAACAAACCAACTGCATTGTAGCTATTGCCGACATACTAAGAAAACTCCCTCCACTCTATATAGAAAGTAGGATTAAGGATTGTGTATTAAGCAGCTGTTTTAGAAGAAATGTAAGGTACCTTTACTGAGCACTGAAAGAGGTTTCGGCATTAGATTGACATTGGTATTAGCAGGTCTCAAAACAAGCAAACCTCCAGTAGTTGTTACTTTGAAAAGTCCAGATTTAATGAGGGCTCTAAAGCAGTTGAACCAGTCAATTTTATTGTGTGGATCCCAAGGGATATTATGGGCCTGGTTAGATGGCTAAAACTGGGATTCCCCACAGAAGCATGAAAGCAGCACACAACTAGTCCTCTGCTTGAGGTGGCCAGGATGGACAATTGCTAACTCACAGTGCCAGTGTGACCGTCGCGGTTCCGCGCGGGCTCGTGCCGATTCGTCCCGCAACACCTGGACGCAAACCCAGGTCTCCAGCATAACGCAACAGGGAACCAGCCGAGTGAGCTAAAGGAGACCTCCCCCAGCCCAGGCGGCTGAGTAGGCCATGAAGTCACCAGGCCGAACTAGCTCCGGTACACCAGCAAGCTCGAGAACAGTCAATAGACAACACAGACCAGTGAAAACTTGCACAATCCACCTTATGGTGATTTAAGAAAGGGGCTTAAGAATGTAAGAACATAAGTTTACAAATGACAAGGAGGCCAGCTGGCCCACATAGCAGAGAGTCCAACTGAAAAAAAGTTTGTGACTCTGAACGGGTGGAGAATGGATTTTGAAACATTTATCAAACAAAACACAAACTCAAATGCAGAGCTAATTACAGTCAACCATAATCAAATGGATAGAAAAGCTAACCAACCTTATACCTGGTGCATAAGGTGTTGACAACAGTTACCCTGGTGCACAGCAATGCAGAACCATATGTTAAATACTATTATCTTGACATATTCTGGAGTATCTATTAGATTAGATTTTATTCCCACTGCTTTCTTTTAATAATATAAGTTCTTTCTTGTATACATTTTTAACTTCACGGCTTCTCGTTTCTTGCTTCAAGGATGGCTTGAGCTGAGCCTTTTGGAATTGTCGAGTGTTTTCATTATTAATCACCCATCCCCATGACTCTTCTGCTTTCTGGCAATGGCCCCTGTGCCAGCATGGGGAGCATAAGGACCTGCAGACACACCCACCTGTCAGAGGTTTCACATTTTGACATGCTGGAGGCTCCACCGTGCCTTACAGCAAAGTGAGTGCTCATCTTGATGAAGCTGCAAGTCTGCAATTTGTCAACAAGTCGGCTAACAGCCAGGAGGACCGGGCAGACTAATGCTCATCCCACCCTCGCAGTTCTCTGTGAATGGTGTATAGTGACACTGGTTCGAATCAATCATATCTCTGCCAGAGAGCTCTGCCTGCACTCAGAGTTTTCACTCTCTGAGATACCCCTCTCCTGAGAAGGGTGTTAAATGCACGGATGAAGAAACTCTCCCTGCTCTTACCCTGCAAGGGCTGGATCTCGTTGCCCTGAATCATGATGCTGAGCTGGAGAACCAGCTGGGGGGCGCTCTTCAGGAATGTCTCCAGCAGGCGCAGCATGTTGATGTCCGCGCTCTCGAACATCATCCGCCAGTAGAAGTGCTGCTGCTCATGCTGGCCACGCCAGCGGCTCAGGACTCCGAGGTACAGGGAGTGCAGATACCTAGAAAAGAAGGCATGCACTGTATTAGCCTTCCCCATAAACTCAACAGACATGAAAATGTAGATGCATTTCTCTTCCTTCATAAACTGTACAAAGTAGGTGTAACATAGCTCAGAACTGCAGATACCTCAATATACAATAAAGATAATTTTCAGCTATTTTTTTTCAGTTGCTACTTGACCATTAATCATTTCCTGAAGGAAGCCAGTGAACAATGTGGCTGGGCAGCTTGGTCCATATTCTCACATCCCTGAGAGTAAAGAAGTGCCCCTGTTCTCAATTCCGAATGCTCTTATTAGGCATGTACTGTCTGTGTAATTACACAATCAGTAATGGTCAGAGGGGAGAGAGGCATACACGCAAGTATTGAAGTAGGGAGCATATATTCCTTCCTCATGTGAGCCAGGGATGAGTGCATAGGGGACAGTTTAAATATAAGCTGTATGTCTTTGGGAAGTGTGATGAACCTGGAGCTGCTAACAAAAGCTCATGCAAACTAAGGCAGAACACACATATTCCACACAGACAGGTGCCTTTTGCTGGAATTGAGATCCTGGATCCATGAGGCAGCAATTCAAACTACCATGTCATCATGCCTCTAATTATACTTATCTTCCAAATCCTTTTAATGCCTGTGCCTTGATTGAATGCTTTCCCACAACGCAATTAAAGCCACCAGTAACTCCCTATCCTGCAGTCAGCAAGAATGACTTAACTCTGTCACGTTAACCAGCTTTAAAGTTTTCACGGATTTACATTAACTATAGCAACAGTATAATTCTTGGAAAATGAGGTCTTCATGAAAATTTCTACCAGCAGTGTTTGTCAAGCATGTCAAACAATGTTGCTATAGCAACAAAGAAGTTTGAGTCGCACGGGCAGCAGCAGAGTAATGACTGAGTAACAGATGAAGCCTTTGTTCTGTGCTTTGAATTGAATGATGCTGCTGTGTTGTGACCACACATTATCCAGGAGCACAATTAAAGAGCTGGTAAAGAGCAGGGAAGATTTTTCAGACATTCAGTGGAGCACCAGTGTCGGTTTTGCTTAAGCAAAAGGGTTTTGAGCCATTTCGGGTTACAGAATAATTCATACGAGGCACCTCACAACATAACTGTGAAAAACGAGAGCTGCATAGAGCCAATGCAAAACGGGAGGAAAAGATCCTGAAAAGAACTGTGCACAAAACTTCACCTATTCAACAGCTCTTGAGAGCTCCTGTAAGGAAACAAGTTTGTTCTTCACATGCTGCTTTGTGGGCAAACAATGATTCATTCTGCCTTAAAGAGCACACAGATTTTTTAACACTTTTCCAGCTTCAGGATGATTCTATTATTCGAAAGGCAGCAGTTGTTTTGCTAAGCATGAGGGGCACGTCGACACACTGGCAGCAGTGCAGACAGATCTCTAACAAAAACACATGCCAGGCGGTCTCTGTGACCACTGCAGAGCCCACTTCTAGGGACATTGCACACTCTAGACTCTAACTACTGTTTAACCATTCCCAGCTTATACTGTAAGTGCCACCTCAGCTCTCACACAGCTCATAAAGTCTAATGACTCCACTATCCACAGATGGCTATACTCACAACCACACGCTCTGGCTAATAAAATGCATGGACATTCTCTTGACTATGACTGAAGAAACATCAGCTGGAAATGGGACTGCATGCCCAGCTGAGGCTCCCTGTGAGAGCCCTGCTGTGTCATGATCCTTATGGTTTCACAAATTCACTGCCAGATTATTTATCCACCAAGGGATGGAAGTAGGAAAATAAAAGCTCACAGTCAGTCAATCAAACAGAGACTGAAAGCAAGCAAGGCTTAGAAGACTCACATTCTCAGACACAAATTTCAGAATTACAAAGAAGTGTGAAATGTCATGAAACACAGAACATGCTATAAGAGTATTTGCTCTCCTTCCTTGCTGGTGACGGACAGCACACTACATTTGTTTGGAGCTGCGTGCTTCTTGGTGGGTGGGAAAATGCAGAGGAAGTGCTGGCTGCTCTGCTGGGGCAAGACATCATCCTTTTCATGGGCCGAACACCTGTAGTCTCTGGCATCGGTCAACATGGGTCAATCGCTTTTGCTAGCTGAGCCGGTTTGGAGCCCCCCATCAGAAATTCAACGTGCAAGTCAACATCCTGTAGTTGTGACTTTCTTATTCGCAACATGCATGAATGTTGACTGAATGTGGTCAGGACATTAAATAATCATTCTGCACCACTATGGACGTGATAGAAACTTGAAGTATCTTTCATGCATATGTTAAGTGTCTCAGCAATTCCAAACCTTCTCTGTACTGAACCAATACTTAGCTTCCTTAAGAAAATCAGACGTTTTGTGAGTGGGAGCAGACCCTCTGATATATTGTGCCTGTCAGGTTGCTTGTACCTCACTGATCTGATGATCGCACCTCACTCTTTGTTGAAAGATTCCAAAGAATCAGCCTAATAACTGAACCTAGAAGTTAAATACAGATTTAAAACAGACAGGTGTTAAAAACAGAAAACATAAATGGGTTTCTACTTCCTTCAGGCACTCGGGGACCAGAGACAAGCTTGAGGGACTGAATCCAGGTTCAAGCATTCCTGTATATAGGTACATCTAATGACACATTCATCAGTGCAGGGGTGGACAATTAATAATTCATCTTTAACATTTAGTTCAACTGTAATAGTAACTTCCTGTTAGGGCCTACTGGGAGTATAAATCATTCCTGGCTGATGAATGCAGTCTGACTACTATATGCTTTCTGTCTTCTGATTAGTTTTATCACTGCCTTCAAGAGTGTCTTGCAATGACAGCCTACGGCACAAGTAATAACTGAGCCATTCACATACTTGTCATTTATTCTTTGGAGTAATTAGCACTTACTATCCCCAGAGGTGCCAGTTGTGAAGGACTGCGTCTGCTTCCTTCACTATCAAAGTGTTCCTTAGTTGCTCGTACTAAGAGATCCTCACATGACAGGGAGAATCAAAGCCCAGAGAGGCAAATCTATATCACCGTTTTTGAAAATCAATGTGCTCCTTGTCATAGCAAATGGCATAATTTATAGCTTACTGCCACCTGTGGGTAATATCATTCACCGAATAATCAAAAATAAGCTCTAAAACTGTCTCAACATTCGAGTGTACCAGCTGAGTGTAAGATGGTGATACAGTCCTGTGCTAAAATAATTAAAGCACAATTGGGTCAATTATTTTTTTCTCACTTTCAAAATAGTAAAATAATTAAATCAAATATCTCTTTCTGTTACGAATCTCTTACACCAGTCTGAGACCAGCCCACATGCACAAATATTCTCAGCTGAAGGTATTTGACCATCGTGCTGGAGAAACCTGTAAGTGCTACAAACCATTGGAATGAATTAGATTGGTTCTGACATGGTAGTGGACGCGATTATACTCCTCCTTGTCACAGCAGTTGGATGACCATGCTCTAGGTTTGACAATTTTATGGTTCAGACACCTTTTATTAGGTGAAAATCGTATTTCTATCTTCCTCTTCTTTTCGTACATGGAAGTTCTTAAGATCATATACCGTACCAGGAATGGATTAAACTCAGGATCACAGCGCTTGTTAAATTGCTAGTGATATGACTTGGCAAAGGTACTGAACATGTAGCTTGAACAATTATTCAGCAAGTCTGGTCTCACAGAATGTAACTTCGTTCTGAATTTCTTGTGAGCACAATTTCCAGTGACATACTGTGTAATCTTCTAAAGTCTAAGTGCTTTTGTAGCCTCAGCATAGTTTTCTTCACAACCTCCTCTGGTTTCTAAAAAAACACATCCAATGCAACATCCACCATCAAATATTATATTATAACAAGTACAGGTTGAAACTCCCTTCCAGAATCTTTTAACAGCTGTCAAAACAACCCTTTCAAACCAATCTTATTATATTTCATGTTGCCTTGAAATCTCATGAAAAACCATGGAGCCCCATCACTGTGAAGCACTATGCACTTAGAAATACTCTAAATGAATCCATCAGTTCTACAGTCTTTATTATTATCTTGATTTTAATTGTCAGAAAGTATACAATGTATCATCATGATTTGGGATCAGCAGATTGAGGATGAGAACTGAAGGTCACTCATAAGCTGAACACGTACTATTCAACACAAAATTCACAGTTTCATACAGTAGTTTGACTTATCTGCACAATAGCTGTTTTCTGAAAATAGGCTTTGTAGGGCTGAAGACCCCTTTACCCACTGAAGTAGTTGAATAATGTAGCTCCAGTAGATTTGATGTAGTGCATCAGAGTTGTGCAGTGGGTTGAGAAGTACCTCTTGTCATATAACTACAGGGATGGCTGAGGCACAGATTAAGGCATTTCATCCAAGAACGGTTTATTAGGACAAGCACACTTCAGTTTCTCAGGCTTATGTACAGGGATTCCAGCCTTCTGACTTCTGTTGCCAGACCCACAAAGCTAACCCCTGGAGGATCACCTTCTGCATAAGGTCAATCAGCTGTTGAAACCACAGAGACCATATTGGCAGGACTTTTATGGCAGCCCATGCTACCATATTTGTAAGATAAAAAACAATCTTGAAACACACCATGCCATATGTGCATAGTGTCTGCCTCTTTGCGGTCAGTGCTAATATGAATGCATGCCTGAACAATCAAAAATGACAAGATGAACAGCCACAAGCTCCCCCTCTGCGCAGCCCTGTCATATGACATCACACAACCTGCAATTACTTTCTCAACTACAGGCATGGTGTAAAAATAAATAGCAGGAACAATGCAGAAGTATTTTGCATTGAAGATTAGGTCAATCCTTATTAATAACATGTCATCAATGTTCTAGGGATTCGAATGTTCCAGAGCAAAAAGATTTGCATTTGGTTATCAGTGATGACAGCTGAAAACACAGCTGGTGTAGATCTATACAAGGACTGTGGCTGGATCACTTGTTCAGGCTGTTAAAAGACTGTTACATTCCTATATCTTTTTGGGTATTTATTTTGTAAAGTTGATACCCTGGGAATTCAGCCATTCAGTTTCATGGTTCACGTTTTACAACAGCTTGTAACAGCTTGTTTTTTTTCTAAAAGAAATATTAAAGTGCCTCTATTGGGATAATTTCTCACTAGAGAACTGAAAGATATTCCTGGCATTTCTTTAAGAAAGGTATCAGTCTGCAAGAAATCACAGCACAAAGACACACAGGTGCCAGGACCTTACCTCTGAGATCTGGGTACACAACTCACATTGCCCTTTGCCCTACAAACACTGCATTACTCAAGCCTTCTGACATATTATAGGTTATGTGCCTGAACTTTGTGAACTTTGGAAACTATCATACTCCTTACTTTAAAGGGTACAGCTATTGCACACTTTATGGATTAGCCTGGATCATCAGATGTCACCATTTTCCTGAGTCACAATCATCAATCTTTCCTGTTTGACTGGAACATCTTAACTGATGATGTCTACTTTGAAGAAAATACTTTCCAAACACAGAAAGGCAGAGTGAGGGGGTGGTGGTGGTTGACGTTTAGGGAGTAGGGAACATTAGTCAAGGGTTCTTTTGGAAACACAAGAGACATGACCACCCTGACTCAAATCTTGCTCAAGACTGAAATCAATTCAAAATATCAAATCAATTCAAATCAATTCCCTGTGTCCTTGAAGTCTGTATCCCAAATTGGTAAATGGGTGAGACAACTGTCAGTCTTAACAAGCACACTAAAAAATTAACAGGGGTGCACTAAGAAGTCCAGAAACAAGACATAATATATATGAAAAGGCTACAGTCTTATGGTCTGCTTGAGGAAACTGGTTACAGTGCATTCAGCGATGTTAAATGCAGAGCACTTTCAAGACAAAGTTAAATCCAGCTGCAATTTCTGCTCTGGCCTATGCAGATCAGTGAAAATGTGGTAGAATCCATTTTGCTCTGTGTTCTACTCCTTTTATCATGCCAATAAAGATATACTTTATAAGGATGTGAGAAACATAGTCAACACAAAGCGACTTATAAATAGTCAACATGCTGTTTTCATCACGGCTGATCAAAGGAAAATCTGTGCACTGCAGTTTCCCTGCATCCCACAACAGTGTGTTTTTGTGTATGAATACTGGGCCATAACTTTTAAATCAGATGAGTTTTAATTATGCATTGTAATTATATCTAAAACCATCAAAGAATTTGGGGGAGAGGAAAGTATCACTGTGTGAGGTGATGAAACTTTCTGTAAGATCAATGTTTGCCATGATCTGAAAGAAAGCATCTTTTACTGAAGTACCTTTTACTTACTTTTTAACTATCATTACTACTGTCAATGCATTTAGTTTACCCTATTATTTCAAAACATAATTTTCAAGAACTTTTTTCAAGCAGACCTTGAGATAATGCATTAATTAATTTCATTTAGGTTAATTGTGTACACTGTAACATTTTATACTGAACACTACATTATACATATGCAATGTACAGTATATACACATTCTTTATATACACTGTAACATAACAACGTAAGATTACAACATCATAATATTTTTATTATATTACATTATATCATAACAATAATACACAACTTTCAATGCAGATGGGAACTGATTGGGATCATTGGTCTCATGATCACCAGCTGTTCCAAAGGCTGTACCTGAGATGGACAGACAGGCCACAGACAATACGGACAGCAAAGCACAGTAATGGCTGAGCTAGAAAAGATATTTCTAACAAGAGGCAAGAAACAGAGCATAGCAAGGAACCAGAGACAGATGGAGAGAGAACAAAGCAGTTTCCTAAAAAAGAAAAAAAAAAGAAATCAGGAAAAAAGAACCCCCTCTTCGTTGTAATAATAAAGCAATACTTTCTTAAAAGAGAGATTCTGCTACCTGAGGGCTCTTCCTTCATGCTATTATTGAATAAGAGTATAAGTACTATATCACAGGAACTGACTGTTATGACAAGATAAAGCTACCATCTATTAAAGTGAAACGTAGCTTTAAAGAAGAATATTAGGGAAATATTTCAACACTGTGAAAAATGTAATGAAAGATTGGGGTTCACAAGATAAAAATATTTGGAAATAAAAAGCACGACTGTGGCGTCAGCTTTTTTGGAAAGTGAAATAGTACTGAGTCCTTCAACCCCACTGATCCCACTGGTAATGTATTTTTTGGAATGGCCTTCTGAGTGGTTGTAGCAATCACTCAGTGAATGCAGTTTTCCATAATTACAACTTGTCCTTATTTATGTCACTTGCTGAATTAGTGAAAAATGTCCTGTAACAAACTCTTGTATGGGATGATTTGAGGCCTGAATTATTGTAGTGCACTGAATTTGAATGAGAAAGGCTAAAGTAGATTCATTCCGAAGCTTTAGATTCTTACTGCAGTGAAGAGGGGATTTATACTATTCAATCACTGTTGCATAGTCTATAGGAAGGGCCAGAAAATACAACTAACTCCCATAACATCCCTTCATGAACATCAGGTTTAAAATTTTGATCCAGGCCATGGAACTACAGGAGGTACAGTAAGTAAAGAAAAGAGAAAAAAGTCGAGTTTGAGAAATCGATAACATTAATACAAAAGAGTGTGTGCAAAACAAGGAAGTTTTTTGTCTCTTTAAAAGTCATATTTAAAAAAAGAAAAAACATGCTGCCTTATGAAAATTCACAGCCCACCTACTGAGTTGAACTATATTAAGAGTTTTCCCTGAAGGGATTAATTTACATGGTAAAGCATTGCCTTACATCACTTTATAAGATTTAGGTTCTTTGGTGACATGTATAGTCCAATAGTCCAGAGAGCACTTTAATAGACTAAATCATTCCAACAGAGTCATCTGCTTCTAGTAAACCAACAAAGCTTTGTACTTCACATTACTTTGAAGCAATCAAGTAAGGAGGTTTATCATATAAAACATCAAAGACAATAAATTGGATATGTAATAACAAATAAAACTGGAATGTTTAAGTTAAACTATGTTAAACACGTACAAAACTTTGATTAAAAAGACTAGCAATTACTGGGAATTGGTCTATGACTTCAGCTGCAAAACCAATGAAGGAATATAGGAGAAGCTTGTACCACTTACAGAACATTTAATAAAAACATCCACAATTTACTAATGAGGAGATCAGAGGAAGGAAGGATCTAGCAGATGCAATGCAGGCTAAACACCATGCCGAGTTACGTCTAAGTACTGAAGCTTTAAACCCTGCCTACTGAAGCTTTAAAGGAAGACAAAAAATCCCTCAGGATTTGATGGAGGATGTGACAAGTGAATGCTTTTAAAAAATAAAGAACATGTTTAAGTGCGTGTTAAAACAACTCATGCTTCTCAGGACCATGTTGTGATGACTTTAGTTAATGTGGATTGTTTTCCTGTTTTTAAAGCATTAAAATGAGGGATATGTGGTTCCTGGTCTCATCACATAATGGCAATCTCTTGAATAGAATGAATTTCAGACTAGCCAGACTGAAGAGCACCACAATTATTAGACTAGGACAGGAATTAACAGTCTGTTTAATGCATACTGAGTAAGTGCACTGAAGAAAAAAACAAACCGAAAAATGATCAAGCCTCTGACATTTCTAATTAATATAAATAGCACTACTACTTTTAAACTGAAGGATGAAAATGTAAATCAATGTTTTCAGTCACTGGAACACCAAATTCAAACTGTGACTTCTATAGAGGAATTCTTTACTTGAAACACCATACTGTACCTCAACATGCAGCATTTTTGTTTTTTTTAAAGCAAAAACAACCTTCTTTCACTATTAATTCTAACAATCACCATGTGAGATTTTTTTATTTTAAAATCTGGCACATACTATATGATTAGAGCAATAGCAGTATTCCAAGCATGGCTTCTTTAAGCATTAGAGAAGATTTTTTCATGTCTAAGACGTCAAAACTGACACATGTGTCTGCTCTAGTCAAAATCACAGGTGTACTACAGCCAGAGTCAACTGACATACTTCAAAGCACCAAGATGACTGACGTGACCTTATTCTGGTATTATAAAATGATATTATTAGAAGAAAGCTATGAATTTTGATTACTATGAGTGATTTCATGAACCGGTGGCAGTAGATAAACAGCTTTACTTTCCCTTTTAGAGTAGTTTGCAAGACTTTTATTACAACTTCATGCAATCCCATATTCATATCTATATCTGTATACACTACTTGGGAGTTTAATGTCCTTAGAATGACTAGAAAGTTGGGTCTTAAAAAGACATCAAAATGGAACCATTGTGTTACTGAAGAGCTCTTTGGTAACAGTTTGAGGAACTTTTCTTCAAAGTAAATAAAAAAAAACATTTTGTTCAAATCCTGTTCACCCAAGTACATATGGGCAATAAAAAGGGCATAATTGATTATTTGTCTTTAATAATTAAGTGATTGAACATAATTTCACACTGCTAGGTTTTCATGAATTGACTAGCTTTGATGTAAGTCAGTAGTTAAGTTCTGTTAGACAGGCTGGAGAGAAATCATTGGTAACAAGGATCTACAGTATGCAGCATTCCTCTTACACAAAAGACTGATGGTGCACAGAACATGTGCACAGCAGACATTTTCATTCAGTTTATAGTAAAGAAACCATACTGGTACACACTCACCATAAAGCCTTTGAGTTCTAAAGAACTGAATATCAGAGAACCTACTTCTTTGTTCATGATGTGGCATGGTAAAATTACAGTATATATACATATCATTTTTGGGGTTTGAAAGACCAGTTTGATCTCCCAAACAAACTAGACTAAAAGGACAAATACCACAGTAAAATTCGCAGTGCCAGTATGTTCAGAGAAAATATTCCAAACAGTGCATATGAAAAAACAAACATACTTATAGGCCCAGGATGCCTCATAGCTAATTATCCAATTTAATTTCTGGTCCAAATAAAAGTTTACTAACACTGCCCTGATCAAAGAACATCTTTATGAAGATGAAGGACAGTGAGAGGAAGATGACACTTGTTCTGGAACTTCTGGAAGGAGTTTGTCCTTTATGGGTTTTTGTGTTTACTGGCTCTCATTGTTTCGGGTGATTGGAGGCCAATAGAGATTTCGTTTTAATTCACAGACTGTGATGAAACTCAAAGCTTTGCGAAAGTAAGGGGTTGGGCATGAGAGAATTAAGGGGAGTGGCCTTTTCGGTTTACTTAACAAGGAGGTTGCAGAAAAATACTGGAAATAATCCACTATTATATCTGTGCCATTGAATATCAAAAGCAGTGAAAAATTAGAGATCTTCAGAGATACACACTAAGTTTGAACATCTGAAATACAAGCTGTTTCAGCCATTATATCCCTGAAATCAATCCCTATACCACCTACTGTATAGTACATTGACTCACTGTGACAATATAGGTTTTATGCACCTAAAGGGCTTTTCTTTATGCTCAGTGCTAGTAGGTATTTAACACTACACTTCCAAGCACTTGTTTTGAATTAACTATGACCTAGGTTTTGGCAGGACCGGTAGCCTAAAGTAATACATCATATCACTGTTGCATCACTATTTCAGAACCTGGGGGGCTTTGACTGCATGCTGACTTCAGAGTCAGATTTCAGTGCATTTCCAGCTTTTTAATTTTACCAGAGCTAGTTTCCAAATGTTTGTTGCCCAGTATCTTTTCATGTGTGATAGATTTATTTGTGGTCCACAACTAATCAGTTTCAGTACTTACTGACAAAAAAAAAAATTCTTCGAGGAGTGCTGGGTTATTTATAACTAGGCTTATTTATGTAAATTGTAACAGCATGCATTCAATCACAAAAACTCTCAAAATTCCCAATGGGGACCGGTGCCTGCACTGAAGTTACTGAAATTCCAGGCAAAAAAGGACTGTTCTCACCCTCCCAAGTCCATTCACTCTTTCAAACACTCACCCAGGTTGTATTTGACAGCAGAGTCATGCAAACCTGATGAGTGCATGATAGATTTGTTGGAATCTAACCATCCTCCTTTGTGCTTTTTCATCTTTACCTTATATGACATGAATTTGCCTTGAGAACTGTTGCTAAGTGACTTCAAAAAGCCCTTGCAAATCTACACCAGTGCCAACTTTTGTCTGAAGTCCTGGAAATCAACACAAATATACAGAAGCTCTGTCCATTCATTTAAAAGGAGGAAAGTAAGGACCACAGGTCGAAAACTACTGATTCTGGGCAGACATGCAGGCCAGGGTGTATAATGGTTATACTATATACAAGAAGTCACTATAGATATGCTGCACACAGCTTGGTCACAAAATAGTCTGTCATTCTGCCTGATGTCTCTGCTTTTTCGAGTTTCATGTTTTTCTGTTTAATTTTTTTATTTTGTAGGAGTTCTTCGTAGCAAGCAGCTTTGCTGAGGGCTCATGCTGCTCATGTGTAATTACATATTGGAGCCCGCATGAGTGCCATCCTCCGGGCAGTCCTGCAGAATTTACAAACTGTTTTCTCATTCCTTGAATCCTAATCAAGGCCCTTAAGTGACAATCAGGAGCCCAGACACTTGATGATAGCGCGATAATCTCCACAGCCTGCATTGACAGGAGCAGATATTAAAGAAACGTTGATTAATGGAATGTCATTTACCCTCAATTATTTCATTATCTGAAGATAGCACGGGAAAAGCTTTTATTCAAATCACCCCCCCCCCCCCATCCCCCACTACGTGTTTAAGCTATTTAAAGTTTATAACTTTCAAGGTTGGCTGTGTGGCATTGTGCACAAGAACCCCCTCAGAAAATTGTTCCGTGCTCTTAAATTTTAAAGAGAAAGGCAAACTGTGCAGAATTTGAAGGAAACCTGCCACACTGCAACATCCCCTTGCCATCCAATTGCTATTTGTGCATTTTTCTGACAGTATTCAATGCCTCATTACACATGCATACCAGCCTATAGCAGGAACAAAGGAGACATCACCCCCTTGTCAAATATAAATGTCACTTGTTATTGTCTTCAGACTCTGCTGACACAAAAGACGTATCTTCACAGAAGTTATGCAGAGAGCCGTGTGCACACCCAGGTGGGGAAAAGAGAGCTCAAAATGTTTGTAGCCTACAATAATTACACCAATAAGGCACCATAACGGATGTCCTCTGTCACAAAGGATCAGGTTGGATTTTTGAAGTAAAAATGTCAGTATTAACTGGAGGCAGAATCGATACACATGTGGTCAGTTAAACAACGTCCATTCCTGTTTCTGCAACACTAACCCCTGGTTGCCTTTTTTTTCTCAGATCTTGCAATTGAACCAAATTGCTTCCTTAATACAACCCCCATCTTGCAGTAATTAGCACAGTGTATTGCACTTTGGAGTTCAATTACCAGAGCAGCAGGCAGGACTGAACCTGTGCTCCTTTTTTCACTGCTTCTCTCCTGTTTCCATGACTGCTCAACTGCTGCTCTCTGGTACACCCCTCTTGGTGGCCTTCAAAAGAGCAGTCTGCTTACTCATGTCCAAGGAATCCAGGCATTTGCTGGCATTCTTTAACCTTCGGTACACTAGCAAAAGAATATATCTACCAGGCTGCGAGCAAGCAAAGCTGTTCATCATTGTTTGTGTGTGACATTCACTTGGATACATGCTGGAATTTCATATGTCTCATTGTTTTGCAATGTACTGTAATTTCATTTAATGCCCTTGCTGCAGAGGTCACTTGAATAAGTCTCTCATTAGCTCGTTAGTTCTGGAATAGGCATGAACTGAGGCACATTCGGCAGATAGTGGCAAAGGGTAAGATTCTGTTTTCAAATGTCTATCTTCTTTTAAGAAGACGATCCATGTCTATTTTGTTGCCTTAACTAGACCACTGTAAATAAAATGTATTTAAGGGGAAGAGCATTTGTTAACAGGTAATACTGTACATAAATACTGAAAGATTGTTTCAGAAGGCCTTCTCTATTGGTTTCTCATAACTAAACTTGTATTATGTCAGTGTCGCAGTGCACATTCAGTGTGAGCTTGTTGTGGTGATGTAACCTTCCAGAGCTTGAAAGGTATTGTAAACCCATTGAAGGCATTGAAGTTTGATAAATGAA